>NC_068358.1:4739542-5039542 GCF_020536995.1 Dreissena polymorpha
CGGGAGTATGCAAACCCCAGGTTTCAAGGTTTAAGATTTGGAACCACAGGTTTTTAAATTGTTATAATAAAGTGCGTATATATTGTGTAAGTTTATTCCCAAAGTATCGTCCATTCTGTGAATTAAGTATTTTCAATTAAATCAGAATTTAATAATAATGTGGCAGTATCAACCATCGTTTGCTAGTGTTGGTGTCCTTGTTGATCGTGCTTTAACACTCTGTTAAATATCCTGTTTTGGTGTTGATTCTTTAAATTATGCACGTATATGTACTTGACCTCTTGTTAAATATCCCGTTTTGGTGTTGATTCTTTGAATTATGCACGTATATGTACTTGACCTCTTGGATTAAATCCTCGTTTCCCAATGGGTGAGAATGATGATGAAAGAGCAGTTCTGATGACAAATTTATATGATCATTATTAGTATTTGTTGAAAACAAAATGACTACTTTATGTAAGATTGCTTACTGTCACAGTGTTTGTAGCACTTTCGAACACACACATTGTGTGTAGCACCTTAACTATGATCTTAAAACATGAGCATCTGATATCTTTTATTGCATGTGGGCAGTATGGAAATTCATTTAGCCCATATTTTATTATTAATCATGTTTTAGATGTTGGCAAATCTTAATTCAATTGACCTCATGCTCGTACCCAGGAACTGTGCTCAATGGACTCCCGGTTTGACAGGACCACTAGTGGTGGGTCAGGGTAATATGCCTTGCAATCCTCTGAAAAGAGGTTGTCTGGTGAAAGTTAGTCAAAATAATACATGTTCTTAATGTTTGATATTTCAATTTCTACACACTTATTATGGGCCATACCATTATCATAATGATTGGAAACTGTTGAAATGCATTTTTGGTGATAGCAAAATCATTTGTACAATATGCTGGACTATACCGCTCGTACATTTGATCTTATACAGTATGTTTGAAAACGACGATTTTGAAATTGCCAATATATGTCTGAAATATATTTTTAAAGCTTGTATTCTTCTTCAGGAAAGAACAAGCATTATGCAGTGCTTTCGGTCAATATTTACGTGGCCTGCCTGGAAAAGGAGAGATTTGTGCAGCACAAACCAAATATAGTATTCTCCATAACAGATCATGGTTGAACATTAAATATCAGTTGAAAAATATAATTAAGAAAAATAAGTGAATATTTCATAACATGTTTCATGACTGGAGTCAGTTTCACGTGAACGTGTTCAGTTCTGTATTAATTGAGACCTTGAAAAGTGGTCAGTTCTGTATTAATTGAGACTTTAGACAGTGTTCAGTTGTGTTTTATTTGAGACCATGAACGCGTTCTGTTGTTTATTAATTGAGACATTGAACAGTGTTTAGTTATGTATTAATTGAGACCTTAGACAGTTTTCTATTGTGTATAAATTGAGACCATGAACAGTTTTCATTTGTGTATTTATTGACAGTGTTGAGTTCTATTTTAATTGAGACCATAAACTCTGTTGTTTTGTGAATAAATTGAGACCATGAACAGTTTTCAGTTGTGTTTGAATTGAGACCAAGAACAGTGTTAAGTTGTGTATTAATTGAGACCTTAGACAGTGTTCTTTTGTGTTATAGTTGAGACCATGGACAGTGTTCAGTTGTGTATTAAACGAGACCATGAACAATAGTCAGTTCTGTTTAAATTGGGACATTGAACAGTGTCCAATTTGTGTATTAAATGAGACATTGAATAGTAAACAGTTCTGTTTAAATTGAAAAAAAAATTTGGCATAATTTTTTCCTACCCAAAATTTTCGTACCCACATTTTGTCGTAACCAAATATTTTCACACCCACATATTTTTTCTTAACCAAAATTTTCGTACCCACATGATTTTCTTACCCAAAATGTTCGTACCCACATTTGGAAATCGGTGTACGGTGAAGTATTCTTTAAAGTACCCGGGGTATGGGAAAGTTCAAGTAGTACCCGGGTGTAACTTGACCCATTCAGCGAAACTACATTTTCAAAAAAAAGATATCGAAAGTAGAGAAGTACATTTCCATGAATTGACACGTTCTAACTTCTAAATATAGGCATAATTATATCGAAAGTAAAACTATACAGTTACATAAATTACCACATTTTAACTTCCGCCCAGAAATATGAAAACACAACAAAATATCTGGAATTATTAAAATAAAAAAATGGTATAAACATTTAACTTTTACCTTATGTAAAATGCTCATAATTATTGAAATATTTAATTGTCACTTTTTTCCAGAATTTTGGCTTGACTTTCAGATTTGCATTTTTACCCAACATGGTCTCAATTTTGGACTAGATTTGGGTAATAATCCCATAATGTTTTGAATACCAAATCATTTTATGTGGCCATTCACTAAGATAGTATATACTTAGTATATACTTATAATGAATGGATTAAGTTTGTTTTTGTGACAATATTTATAAAAATCACCATTAACGACGCGAACGTTTGATTTTAGTGAAATTAATCAAGATTGTATTTAGCCTGGATATTGCATAAAAACTTCCATGTAAACATTTAACAAAAGCACTTCATTTTCTAACAACCGTTTTTATAATGCACATATTTTTGTACTGTATATTTGCCGAGTTATCTGTGTCTTGGCGGCTGAAAACATACAACTCATTAAAAATTTATTACAAAAGTGAATATAGCAACTTTTTTCATGACAATATAGATCTAGAAACTTTAAGTATAAGATTAATGACTAATGATCATATTTACAAAATTCTATACCGAGTAATTCTTGACATAAAATATCAAATAGATTTAGGACATTGCTTTTTCTTAGTATGAATGTTGCCCTTATTGCGTTGTTGAAACCAAATAAATTATTCAGAAGATGGTAAACTTTAAAATGATATTATGGGCATTGTTCACTGTTGAATTGAGCTGAAAAGAATTAACAGGTCAAAAGAGTTAGTTAAAATGTGGTTTCTGACCAATTATCTGCAACTCATCTTGCTACCAATTGTTTATAAAATATATATATTATATTCGATATTTTACATGACTGGACAGTCATCTAAGCCGAAATGATTCGTAAAACAAAATAGTGTCTTTGTTTTGCATGAACGAATCTGCACTAAAACTTAATTTAAATTCACATCGTAGATCGAATCATTTCTGTCGTCAGTTGTCAAAACAAAAGTACGGTTGATATTCAATGCATCATTTTTCTCTTTCCGGGATATTGTTTTAGTATGTTGATGCTGCATCAACAAATATAAGTGTATATGAAGTGAAAACACCAAAAAATAAACAACGGTTGCAATAGACACTTATTAGATGCCCATAATATCACTTAATATGAAAAAAGGATATCCACTAAATGTTTGTTTTATTAGCTTGCTTGGCGGACCGATGGTTAACTGTTATAAAAAAGTGAATTTCTATATACTGATACGTGATTTTAACCCATTTATTCATAGCGTCTAGAAAAAAAGGCCTTGGTAAACAGCGTAGACCCAGATGAGACGCCGCATGATGCGGCGTATTATCAGGGTCTGTGCTGTTTGCTTAAAGGAATTTCTGTAAGAAATATTCTAAATATAGAAATAAATATACTAGACATCCCTAATTTGGAAATAAATTGATCCAATTTATAAGGATGGGAGAGTCCACTAGGCATAAAAGGGTTTAAGTGAAAAGCAATGTTTGAGTTCTGTTCGCAATTTTCATCACACATAATTTTTTTAATTTCTTTATTTGTTCGTGTTGTCGGTGTGATTAAAATTATATATTAGCTGATGTGACGTATCATTTTGTCAAACGTCAACAGGAGCAGAGAACACGTCATAAATAATATATATTTACAGGCAGCCAATCAATCCTTGATAGTAGCCGCCATAGACTTTGGTACAACATATTCCGGCTGGGCGTTCTCATTCAAGCATGAGTACGAAAGTGACCCGACTAAAATTTTCACCAATATTTGGACCGCATCGCAACTGTCGTCTTACAAAGGTATAATGTGTTCAATGTTCGCGACTGTTGCGTTGCATTTATTCACTGAACTTTGTAGCTTTTCGTATAGCCTATTATAAATGACCCAAACATTTGTTTTTGCGTCTTTGTCATCATCGGAAATTAATAACCGTTTTATTAAATTGCATGTAAACGACTTAAAAATTAAACTTTTTTAAGACTTGACCATGTGAAGACCGAATGGGTCAGACAAATATTTGGCTGCTAATTTTTAAGCTTCATTTTGTGCTCGATAAACAATCTCAGTGTGCTGATGTTTAACGACCTCAAAACTGAATATAATTGGAATCGTCATGTGTTTTACACTGTTGAAATTTCAGCTTGGAAATTTTCCTAGTATACACCGCAGATGTATTTTTATTAAGCCGTACCGATCGGTCACGTGTAAAACGCAAGTACAACCGTGATCAGATATTTAGCATCTGCTATGCAGTCGCATGCATGCAATAGAAGATTACAGCGAATTAAGCATGTAGTACACAATTTAAGTAAAAAATGAACATCGCGCGACGGAAGCAGACAATTCGGTGATGGTGAAGGGTAAGTTTTTTATCATACACATGGAACAAATGAACTTGTTCTTATGATACTTTGAAGGGCAGATTGTGCGGAGGGGGGGAGCACCGGCATTGCTGCTCTGACTAAGACGTGGTATTCCGATGTAGAACCAAATCAATTTTGAATCAGTCTGATAAACATAAAAGAGTTGAAGATAAAGGATTGCTTAATGTTCACTGACTATTACATAAAAATTGATTATTTGCCGATTTCCGACGCCGTTGATTACTGATTTACTGATTACTGATTTACACGAGACAAGTTCAAACATGTTCGTTTTAGATAAGTTAAGAAAAGCGCGCAACATTTAGTCAGAGTATTATCGAATCTAAAGGTCATTCTAAAAAAAATGTCTAAATATGTGCAGAGCTTACTGTAAAAAGTGCCGAATAGGCGATTCCAGCTGAAAAAGATCAGACGATTCTTGCTGAAATATGTCTATATAATGTTATTAATAAAATTTAAAAAAAAAAGAAATTAATAAAAGATTTAAAAAATAGCAAGCCTTCTTATAAAGACACCCATGTATATATCAAATTTAAAGAGTTGACATAAGTACACATCAACAAGTCAAATAAACAATTGCAAACACATATCCAAGAAGCGATGCCAAAACATGCTTAATACTATATACTTAATAGGTTTTAGGTTTTATTTCAAAATACATTAGGCTTGAAGCCCATGAGTACACATACATATAACAATGTAGTTAACAGTGGTCAATAACGTACAGGCATATACATATATAATTTTAAGAAATATTAATAAAGATTTAACAATAAAAGGAATTTTCAACTCTAAAGACTTGCATATTGAAAATAAACAGCTATTTTTTAACAGATATATATATTTATAACAGTATTTACCGTTACAAACTAATTTAAGGTAAGTATATTATATGCATATTGTAGAGTCGTATCTTATTTAAATATAATGGAATGTTCTACTAAGAAAGTGTATACACAACGCGTTTATTGCTATGACTACAAATAGACAGTAGTATTTGGAAAGAAACTATTGATAATATAATTCTGTTCTAAGTTTAGCTGCTTTAAAAATAAAGGTTGCATGCGCAAAATAATATTCATACATTCAACATATTTAAACATGCGATATTCGGCTTAACAAACAATTCAAATAGCAGCATCAAATCATTGCAGAACAAAGTGCAATAAGTCGTGAAATATTTAGTTTTACATCGTCTATAAAATTCGAGAATAAAAAAAAAACATACGCTTAAGTCAATCTTCATAAGTTTGTTGTGCACAAGTAACGTTAAAATACCAGAATATGCTATATTTAAGAATTGATTTTATTAGATGTATGTGTTGAATTTTAGAAAATGACAGGTGATTACATGACTTTATTGCTTGAACATGTCATTATACTTTTAACTCAACTGTCGATAATAAGACAACTACTCCAACTACAAAAATAAATTAAACATCTGAACTGTCGTTAGGTATATATCAGAAAATCGATATGTGGACGTGAGCAGGTGTTTACTAGTATATTTAATACAATTGAAATAACATCCACTCGACGCTCACATCGTCTTTACACTAAGTTGTTTGAAATAACACATAAACGCAAATATAAAATGGTTATACTTTATTTCTTCAAAACCACAACAGGGTGCAAGTGCACGTGACTTTGTTTGGTTCGCAATTAAACGTTGATGAATGAAAACACACCGGTAAGTGATGCTTTTTTTCAAAGAACTTTTTAAAACGAAAATTCTTAAGATTTTCAACTAGTGCATAAAGACAGATTTTTATGCTTCTTATGACAATGTGAAATACATAAGAATTACTTAATTTAATAAGACTGTGTTCTTGTTAAAAAATAATTTTTACTGCACGGTTATGCTGCATGCAACGTGAAACGTTGTCACCGATTTTAGACGTATTTAAGGATGTATTCTTATACCTTAAGATATCGGCAAAAACTGCAAGAAAAAAACTGTCTTTAATGCCGAAAGATTTTTGTAAATGTATTTCAATAACTTGAGATATTTTAAAAATAAAGTGACTAATGGTGTGTTTACAATCTGTCCAGCCGGTGTGTAATCCGCTTAAAACCCCGTTTTTTCTCCACCCTGACAAGTATACGTAAATATCTTACAATGGAGGCCACAATGATCCTCTTCTTATCGTTAGAAATCTCACACCTGCACCGTTATAGTTTTGCATTAAATGGCGTACCCATACATGTGTGATCTAAACGATTTTGAATACTTGAGCTAAATGAGTTATGAATGGGACTTTTGCATATTGTTTTGCTTTTTTGTAAATTATCATTAAATAAAAGTAATAACGAAATAGAGGATAGACTGTTTGTTCATGTCAGTGTCAGATCGTTGGTTATTTCACGAGTGATCATAGAAAACATATTTTCACGAGTGGCGCAGCCACGAGTGAAAATATTATTTTTCTATGATCACGAGTGAAATAACAAACGATCTTACACTGGCATGAACAAATTTTCTGTTTCTGTTATGCCCCTTTTTCAAAAAAATAATTAACAGCTGTTTCCCTTTTGCTGAAAAGTTATCCTTTCTCGGAGTTTTTCCCGTGGCGTGCCTCAAAACATTGATTTGACGTCATTTTGTTGACGAAATTACGTCATTTTGTTGACAAAATTACGTCATTTGTCCAGGAAAATTCTTCAGTTAAACTCTTTTTCAATGTAAAATAACGGTACAAAAAAGCATATAATTAAAAGGAAACGTGTTGGATTTGGTGGAATATCGATTTTATTTCACTCGTGATCATAGAAAAATATAAACAAGGATATAAACAAGGGAAGTACATCTTGATATGATAATCTTAAAATAGAAAAAGGAATTCCGAAAATGTGTTATTTTCGTCGGTGAAAATAACAATTTATTTATTTTCACTGCTGTTATTTCACTGCAGAAATGTCATATTTTATCATTTAGGTATAAAAGAAATTCTTATGTTTGGAATAGGTTTAAATAATTATACAATAATTAAAAATAATAATTAAAGGTTATTATTAATAATTTCTTGGTATTGTATTATGTTCATACACAGTTTAGTATTATAATGTTACGTACATCGCCATTGAACATAATTGCATAGAAACTGTATTTAATCAAATAAACATGTTCATGTATTCTATTTTGAAAGGTTTTGACAACGTTCACATGAATGTGTTTTTCATGTGTTTGTTACTGTTTTGTTTTGATGAATACCATTAAAAACTATCAGACAATCAGAACGTAACATATTCTTAAAGTAATGTTTATGACTAATCTGTGTCCATTAAAAATGAAAAATATCAACGTCCGTTTTTTTTATTGAAATAGCTTCAACACATATGCCAATTGAAATGCATATGACTATTCCTCATCCTCCTGGTATAACAAGCCCAATAAGTGATACTATACAATGCCCGGCGATCTCGCAAATCAACTCTGGTGGTACCATGAAAACCGGAGATGATTTGGAATAAGTCCTGGATTCGGTTAGAAACCTACTCTATCCGATTATTTCTGGTGCAGTGATTGACCAGGATACCCGACATACAACAATGTGTAGGTTGTCGTGGCGCCATGGTTATGGTGTCCGCCTAACGATCTTTTCGGGTTCGATCCCCACTGTGGGTGCGTTCTTTAGATCTCCCAAAAGACACCAAGTACTGGTTCAAATCCCAGGTTGCGGACTAGAGAGCATTTAAATAAGCCTGAGGCTTTCGATGCAATCTAGCTAAAATATATAGGTTTAAACTAAACTAACTATTGATAAGACTGGAATTAAATAAGCTAGCCCGAAATGAAACCCCTGCACAGGGACACTGTCGATATGTGAAAATGCAATATATATTTAAGTTCCATTTGACCCCTGCCTGACACCGTCTTTTCGTCGACTGACAATGCCATGATGACCTAAATGTAACTAGACAAAATGGATTGTTTATCATTTCTATTGATTAATTTTTAATAGTCAATTCTAAAAGTACTGCATTCACAATTTATAAACCTGAATGTGCATTTGCTATGTTACATAGCTCCAACAAGTATTCTCATCCAACCTGACGGACACACAGTTGAGGCGTTTGGATTCGAAGCAGAGAATCGGTACAGCGAAATTTGTGCGGAGGGCAATCAGAAAGCTTGGTATTATTTCCGACGATTCAAAATGCTCCTTTGGGGCACGGTTGGTAACTTAACTTATTAATAAATATGTACTTTTTATGATGACTATAGGTTTATGCAGAGATAAAGAGATACGTCTCTGGTTTATGATATCATGACGGTATGACAATAATGAACAGACGATTATCGGAGATATAACTTAAAAATGTGTGAGTGAACTTCATTATTACTTATTAGTAAGTTCAAAAGTTATTTTATTGATTAATTATTTGAAACTAAACACGTGAGTTTGAAATTATTAATTACAACGTTAATTATGTATATATCCTGATTTTTTTATTCAAACGTAAGGTAACTGTTATTATTTCTTTTAACTATATGTTTTTAAGATAACAGTTTAAGAGTTATATAATGACAAAGATGCATACAGCTAAGATTATTTTGACGGTAAAGCTGCTAGTATTTTGGAAGTTATCGTAATAATGTTTTAATCGTTATTATGTGTTTACATGCAGGGTGAAATTTCTTCTGATATTACAAAGGAAACGAAAATCAAAGATGTATCGGGCAAGGAATTGCAGGCGTTATTGGTGTTTTCTCTTTCGATCAAGTAAGAATATAAAACGTTGTTTTTTATAAATATTAAAGATTTATCTGAATACAAACATTCGATAACGAAATATGTTCATGTTTCTAAGTTGCACGTAGTCAGATATTTACAGGTTTATGAAAGACAAGATGATGCAAACATCGAACAAACAGTTAGGGGCTAACAAATTAGAGGAGAAGGATTTTCACTGGGTCCTGACAGTGCCTGCCATCTGGAATGACAAGGCGAAACATTTCATGAGACTGGCAGCTGAGGCGGTATTTGTTTATAGCAGTTATTGGGTCTTTTCGTAATTAAGAAGTTGTCTCCCATTCGGGAAATGACGTCTTTTTTTATACTCGCGTCCGAAACAAAATTCCTACTGAAAATTTACCTCAGCGCAAAGTAGTACCAAAACATGAAAGAAAGCAGCGTATATTAAGACAGCCACTTCCAGAAAATATCCATGTCACCTCTGCCCTATATTTCCATTCGTAAGTACCAGACAAGTACCATGTTTTGTAGTCATAATCCAAATTGTCAACATCATGTTCAAAGGGTATACAAATATACGTTTCCCCTATAGTTTAATACATTCCTATGAATTCAGCCACCAAATGTAAGATATATTTGGATAAACATGAGGTATTTATCTTATTTTTGTCATAAATAGTTTTTTATGATATTAAAAGGGTAAAATAAAACACAATAGATCTAGTCAAATTTTGATAATGTATTTGTTTTATTCTATATAATTTTACATACATACATCTAAGCGTTATGCATATAAACCAACAAATTCATGAACATTTCATTACTTATAATGAATAGTATGTCCGACACATAAAAAAAACAAGATTTCTATGATCACTCGTGAATTAAAGGGATATTATGGGCATCTAACATTTGATAGGTGTCTATCGCAACCGTTGTTTAATTTTGGTGTTTTCAATTCATATACAATTTTATTTGTTAATGCAGCATCAACTTACTAAAACAAAATCCCGGAAAGAAAAAAATAATGAATTTGAATATCAACTGTACTTTCGTTTTGACAACTGACGACACAAATGATTCGATTTACGATGTGAATCTAAATTTAGTTTTAGTGAAGATTCGTTCATAAGACACAAAGACACAATTTTGTTTTACGGATCATTTCGGCTTAGAGGAGTGGGTGAGTCGTGTAAAATATCGAATATTATATATATTTTTTTATAAACAACTGGTAGCAAGATGAGTTGCAGATAATTGGTCAGTAACCACATTTTAACTAAATCTTTTGACCTGTTAATTCTTTTTACCTCAATTAAACAGTAAAAAATGCCCAAAATATCACTTTAAAATCGATAATCCGCCGAATCCAACAAATGTCCTCTATATATTATAGTTTATTAGTACGTACAAATATGCACGTCAATTTATTTATTCAAATGAACAAAGGATATCGTAGTGATACATTTAAATGATTCCAGAATGATTATAACCATTATAGTTGCGCTGTTATTGAAAAGCAATGCATGTCCCGCTAAAATTTTAGATTTTTAGTTAATATTTTGTTCTATAAGTGAATGTAACAGCTGTAATATTGCTCTTAAACATATAGGCCTCGTATTTTAACTTTTCGGGATATTGAATATGAACTGTTGAAATATTAACGAAAAATCTAAAACTTTTGCGGGACATGAATTGCTTTTCAATAACAGCGCAACTATAATGGTTATAATCATTCTTGAAACATTTAAATGTAGCACTACGATATCCTGTGTTCATTTGAATAAATAAAATTACGTGCATATTTTTACGTACCAAATAAAATATAATTTATAGTAATAATCAAATATAAAATATTTTACTATGCATATTAAATACATATTGTGTATTTTTCATTGAACATTGAAATGAACTTTGCAGAAAAAATGTCGATATTGCTTATATTCGTCCATATCCGCACATTTCGGTCATATCCGCGGATATGATTCATTTACGCATTTTAGACGGACCGCTTTTTACCCGGGATACTCGTGATACCTTCCCGAATGGGAGACAACTTCTTAATTACGAAAATCCCGAATGGCCTCAAGATTCATTATTTGTAAAACATACGCTATCAGTCGTTTGTCTTTAATTTAAGGCAAGTGATAATATGCCTGTACAAAACAGGATAAATAATACAAAACAAAATTATGAGTTGTATACGTTACGTATATGCAGAGTTTATATTCGTGGTATATTGACCGCGATTTGTCATAAAATGGTTTTCTGAAATATCGATGCCAGTAAAGGAACATTGCTAGCGAATTATGAAACGACAAAAATAATACATATAACGCTTTTATGTTCTTAAAGTGTGGTATTCCTGGTGAACGGCTAAGCATCGCTTTAGAACCAGAAGCAGCCTCGCTGTATTGCAAACATTTAAAAGTCGATAAACAAACACTCAAAGAAAACACGCTGGCCGCGTTTCATGAAGGAAAGACGTATATGGTACTCGACGCAGGAGGTAAACATTTAAGATATTGACATAAACATTTATTGGTCGGGTATATGTTCGTTTGTTTGTATGTTTAAAACATTCACCTAACCAAAAAACCTTATGTATAACTTTGACAAAAAATCTTTAATTTGTGCATATAATTTATAAAAACATTGCTTATGTTTCTACACAAGGCGGAACGGTCGACATCACAATACATGAGGTGTGTCACGGTGGCGGTCTAAAAGAAGTGGACAAGGCAAGTGGTGGGGCATGGGGAGGTATTACGGTTGATGAAGCCTTTATAAAGTTCATGGAGGAAGTAGCAGGTAAATATAGTTAGTATAGTTGTATTAATATGTAATGCCTCATTTACATTTAAAATAAAAGTTATTGAAATGTATCATAAATAGATCGTGCGTTGACATGGAAATTCTATGTAAATGAAATTTTTCAATATCGCAAAGGTGAAGCAGTTATCCAGCGTTTTAAAGAAGACCATATGGAAGATTATTTAGAATTGCTGAGGGATTTTGAGTCAAAGAAAAGGAATGTGGATGCAGATACTGACAACCTTGTTACACTGAGAGTACCAATGCAGTTGTGCGAATTGGCCGCGGAAATGAAGTCAATTACACTCAGGAACTTGATAAGCACTTCAAGTTATTCACAACAGGTCAGCTAAAGAGTAATTGTTTCAAACATATGAATAATGAAACTCCAGTTACATTCAAAATGGATAAATTATAATTAACACTCGCTTGTCTTAAGGTAATAGACCCGATGTCACTACAATACAGGACAATACAAACAACACAACACAAAACATATAAATGATTAAATCTGTGGTCGCCGCCCTGGTGCTTTTGCATCGACCGTTCTAGAATGGTAACCCCAGTTTTGTTTGTGCTTTTGTTTTTGTGCGTGTATTTCTTGTCTAGTAGTTGTATCTTCCATCACTGTTGTGGCATCGTTTCCTTGTCATGAATAACGGACCGCATAAAATCAGATTGCTTACACAGCTGGAGTTTAACTAAACGCGTATTTGGAACCGTCAAGGCAAACCATTGGGACTTGAAACCGGTCGAATGACGCGCAAAACCTTACGCTTAGCACAGGATAAATCACTTACACACATGTATATAGAAATATTAACCTCGTATGATTATTATTCAGATTCAACAACAATGAAAGATAATTTAAATACCTTTTAAATTCATAGATAAATGATTTAATAAATATCAATACCATAGCAGCAGAATAACAACTTTATTAGTAACAATAAAATCCAAATCAAATGAATACAAATATCAAGTATATTAATTTAAATAAAAATAACTATCATCTAATCGAAATAAAAGATTTAGTTGTTTCCCTCAGTTGCTGTATTGATATTAATTAATATCATTAGTGTTGTTTTAGTAGTAGTAGCAGTAGTAGTAGTATTAGTAATAGTAGAAGTAGAAGCAGCAGCAGTAGTGGTAGAAGTAGTGTAGTAGTGGTAGTACATGTACTGGTAGTTTGTGTTGTATTAGTAGTATTGTTATATTTTCGTTATCATTCTTTTTCTTCATATTATTGTCCTTACAGGTAGAACTTAAGGGCGACAAATTGCGAATCAAGTCTGCCATTTTCCGGTCATTCTTTGATCGATCAATCCAGAGCATTGTCCAGCATGTTGAAGAGCTTCTAAAAAAGCCAGAAAACAGCGCAGTGGAGGCCATTCTTATGGTTGGTGGCTACTCAGAGTCCCCACTTCTTCAAGAAACCGTCAGAAAAAGGTTTTCCAAACTAACAATGATAACGCCTGGCGATGCAGGCTTGGCTGTACTGAAAGGAGCAGTCATCTTTGGCCATGAACCAATTGTAATTAGGGAAAGGGTGGCCAAGTATACATATGGAATTGAGTCTGGAATAAATGTTTTTGGACTTTTCCGTATCCCTGGTATATTTTCAATATTAGTCTCGAAAGGACAAAAATTGGTTGTAGGAGAACCGCAAAAAGAAGAAACGTATGTCCCTTCTCGCGAAGATCAAACTGAGGCTTTGGTGAAGATATATGTCACACGTGCTGAAAACCCGCGAAGTGTTAATGAACCCGGCTGTTAAATGATTGGCAGTTTCACAGTACCTCTTTCAGGATCTGGTCTTGACAGGCAAATGACAGCAAGAATGATATTTGGTGGAACAGAAATGGAAGTTGTTTGCGTCGAAAAAAACACGGGAAAAGAAACGCGGATGCGAGTAAATTTTTTGCAGTAATTAACGTTAGATTAAATGCCTATCATAAAAATGTATAAATTATAAATACATACACATATCAAGAAAAACCTGGAGTGAAAAAACATAGTGACGACGTTTTACTCTGTTTAAACTCAGATAGCATAAGGTTTGTTTTGGAAACATAAATATGTTCAATTTTTCGATTTTGTGGTGACCATTTACGCTGTTATAGTTTTTCTGCATAGTTACACCCTGTGATACTTCTCCGTTTATTCTATGCATATTGGATGCTTTGTTTTTTTGCTTATTTAATCTTTAAAAAAATTCTACATCTTGATACAACTCTTGCTTCTTGCCGAAATTCATCACAGTTGTACAACACATTCAAAAATATGTTCAAGTTTAAAATAAAGTGAGTTCAATGACAATAATATTGGACAATTATTAACGTATAACAATAATATAATTATATTATATTAACTACATATAACGGTATTTTGGGATTTCAAAACAGAGAAAACATAATAAACAAATGTTTATCCAATGCTTAAAATGGTGTTACCTTCCACCATATTTGGTAAGCATATAACTGCTTCTCTAAATTTTGTAAAAGTAATGTAATTCGGTATTTTCAAAACAATGTCCTCATAATAAAGATATTTTTGAAATTGTATATTCAGTTTTAAAATAAAATACTTCTGTATAAAATTGAAGACATTTTGCTCAATATATTGTATTGTTTATGGAAGAGCACTCATAAGAGAAATGATCCTATGTGTAAGATGTTTTAACTTCTCACCACACATGCATAGCATTTAACCTCTTCTAAAATAGTATGAACAGTAACTCATTTCAGTATTCGGAAAATATTGTATTCGTAATTAATAAAATGTATTATGGGGCTTATAATAAACCATAAATATAAAACTTGTATATAAACTCCAAGTGTACATTAGCTCAATATAAGTAACAGAACTTACGTCATTCTGCGCATTCAAAATATTTCATCTTGAAATTATGGTAATTCCCTCGTTTATTATTTATTGTTAAAAAAATACCTCTAAATTTGTGAATTGGCTTTGTTTTTCATATTTTATTATAATATATACCTATGAGACAATGGGAATACTGAAAAATGTTCATAATTTTAATAACACAGTTATTTGCTTCTCCCGAAAATTGTCAAAATGTCATTTACACTACTTTTAACATCCAGACGAAGACAGGTGTTCGCTCATGTCAATTAGGAAAATTTTGTAAAAACATTATTTTTACCAACACAGTTGTCCTAATATTTGTGTATATATATATATATATATAAATATGTACAAAAATGTCAGTTATGTGACTTACCGTATAACATTTGGTAGACAACTGATATCATTTTTGGTTATCATACAATTTTCATCTTGTAACAGTGTATGATGTGAAGTTGGAATAAGGCAGCAATCTTGGAACGGCTTTGTTCAGTGAAATAATCTGGTGTACTACACAAAATGACACAAATGCATGGCATGGATACGTTTTTTAATTGGATGATGTACTGTGACCATGCATGACATGGACACAGTTTTCAATTGGATGAGGAACTATGTCCCTGCGTGGCATGGACACGGGGTTTGAATTGGATAAAGAACTGCTTTTTCAACTGGATGATGTACTGTGTCTATGTATGGCATGGACACATTTTTCAATTAGATGTTTTTTAGTCCTGGTATGAGGTGTTAATACGTCAAATAGTTGTTAACATATGTTCTGTAGTATCCTAACATGCTTCGTAAGGTATGTATATAGTTGATTGTCATTACATTGCTAGCGTAGCTTTTAACATGGCTATCATAGAGCAGTTTGCGACAATGACAAACAATTTACATGATCCTTGTTTGCTCCTGTGTTTGGACCAAGGGGTTCATTTTAGATGCCAATCATTCAAGTCGTACAGAATTCTAATGTTTGTTATAAACTATTGTCTTACTGCGTTTTACATTAAATTTGGAAGATAAATACAATGTATAAGTGAAGGGAAATAGTCCTTATACATTTTATATATTGTAAGCTTTGCAATTGAAATGTATACTAGTCTAACTAAATTAAGTGCTACATTTTTTTTCAAAAAATTCATTTTTCACCTTTGTTCACTCTTTCAAACAATTTGTATACAGTGTGTGTGATTTTGTCATGGCTGTCTCAAAATTGAATTATATCCAATTGCAGGTGACGTTGTTTGTATACATGTATATAAAAAGGTAAAATATTCAGTATTTGAACACATTATAATGTTTTAAGTCAAACCATTGAGAATTTTTAATTTCAGGCTTCAATGTGGTTCTAAAAATGCTTAGTGAAAATGTAAAAATTATTATAGGCAAATATTGATGCAGCTGCCGACGGAATAGACACATGCAAACAATTGTCACAAAGACATTAGTTCATTCAGTTTACATTCCCTACTCTCCACACTTTAATAGCCCGACCATTTTTGAATGTTTGTTAGTTAATATGCTAAAGGTCATTAATGAAAAACTTGACAAACAAATTTACATAAAATAATCAAAATATATATTTATATAGATAAACATATGTATAATAATACAAGTTATATTTTCTCTTTCTATTTAATGAATACACATATGTTGTGAACACCAGTGAAATATAATTCCATTTTGATTACATGAATCCCCCAACAATTCTGTTTGGTTATTATTTAAAAAAAAAAAAAGTCATTTTTCCCAAAACACACATTTTTGAGAGTATTTTCTTTCACATACTCTCACGCTAATATCTGTATGAACGATAAATATCAAAGATAAAATGTTGAATCTGTAGGACAATTAATATTTTAGCTACTTAAAACATGTACATAGAATTTTTGATTATATATTTCACTATATTCACTGCAAATCTGTGTTTAAACATATTATATATTTAATATTGAAAGTTCCATTTGTTTTGCTGCAGAACATGGGATTCTTGTATGTTTTTGTGTACAGAAATTGTTGGCAGTTTTCTTTTCTTCTTGTTTTTTTTTGTTTACATTCATGTCAACAAGATGTATCTTCTTTCATTAGACATTAAAGGGTTTTGTATAAGATTTGTCTGTCGTATATACCCATGAAAATGTAAGGTACGTTATTTAAAGGAAAAATACTAATTAATTACTGTCAGACACAGGTCCTGTTTTGTTTACTCATTGTACTCACTGAGCTAAACATTATTTCACTTTGCATGTAAATGTAATGGGTTCAAACACAGTTAAACAATATTTTATCTTTTGATTCATGGTCATTGCACAAAATGAATAAAGCAAACTTTGAAAAAGCAAACTTTGCATCAGCAACTTATATTGACTGGGATTGAGGAGCACCTTGACCACTCAGGAGGTCACTAACATAAGAAAATTATCATAGTCTAAATGGAAATTTAACGGAATGAATGCATTTTCTCTTTTACATGTGTGCATATCGTAAGTATATCATAAGTCTTCAAAATGGTTTATGTCAAGTCAATGCCATGGAATGATAAAAAAGTCGTGGGACTCTCTATATAATAACCAGTCCTGCAGTTATGTTATATTCACCAAATGGAGACAAAAAGAGAAACAAATAATGTAGATATTAATTTGACTACAAAATTTAATACATAATTAAATAAACACTAACAAAGGCGGTATATCACAACAAGGTATACAATAGCTATAATACAAAATAAAACTAACACATGTACATTTTACCAGTAAACATAAACTTATGAATTATTCCCTTCACATGTGCTTGGTCTTTATCGAAACATAGAATACAACTGCTCATATCTATATAATTCGATACAAATTGACCATAATTGGGGAAAATTATCAAATGATATACAGACACCTAGTTCATTACTGCAAATAATATCAGAACTAATTTAGAATTGTTGTATATTATTTAAAAGGAATATAATTGACTTTATGCATTAAAATAAGAACCAGCATTAAAGCCAGATTTTGTATTTGTCCCGATGCAGATTTGAAATAATTACAGATATTAAAATTAAAAGCACATTTAAAATATTAAAAATACAAAAATAGATGACTGGCATCAGCAATTTTGAAAACGATTCATAGAAAAATTATATAATTGCAAATCCATGATCAAAGATTGAGAAGAAAACCAAACAAGAAACATACAATTTTTGTTTTTGTTTCATCAAGATAGACCAAGCACATTTGAAAATTAGACAGAAATTTTGAAGCTAATTGAGCGTTAATTTTGAATTATAAGGCCGTACTGTCCGACACATTTGACTGCTTTTGGCCAACAAAAGTCATGCTTTAAAATATAGCTAAATAATGGCAGGAATATAAAACAAAGTTTACGGTCAAACCTGATACTTCCAGAATTTTAAAAAAGTTACAATTAAACAATTTGTCTAATTCTTTCAATTTGTAAAATTAACACAATCTTACAGAATAACCAATTAACAGTTATTAAAACAATCTATGAATGTTTTAAATTCTTGAAAATTCAAATACAAATTTAATTGAAATTGAAATACATTTTCTAAAGTAAGGTCATATGTTCCTTTTATGTCATAATCAAAACAAATCAACTACTTAATAATAAAATAAATCAACAATTTAAAATATGAAGTACATAAAAGGCACTAACTTATGTGTGTAAGCAAATATGTTGATGATAAAAATGTGAAAATCATTTAGCAAGATAATCTGTTAAATCGGCATTTTAATTTTTAAATTATCAGTATGACTGCATGGCAAAATATGCCAAATGTTTTAGTTTAAGATAAGTGATGTCAGTGAAGAGGGTAAAAGTGATGAAAATATAAATGAATTGAGCAAAGATCTATAAATAAACGAAGATATATTAATCAAGAGTCAGTATCTCCAACTTCAGTACTTATCTTCATTTAATGGTTTATTATATATTTCTTTTACCGCAAAAAGATTTAAACATTTAAAAAAATTGCTTACAAATTTACATTGTTACAAGTCTGGACATCAGTAATAGTTTACTTACACAGAAAGTTTATCTTGAATGTATAAAGGAGATATGATTTGAAGATCTTTCCTTAAAGGGTTAAAGGATATTACCTTATTTCATCCGTTTTTTTTGTCCCATATACAGTGATATTTTCTTAAACTACCCCAAACTAATATAATAAGTACTCTTATGAAAGATTTTTAGAATATTTTAAATACAAAATAAAAATCGAAGAGATAATCGCAAGCAGGAAGGGTAAAACTGAAAAACATACTCATAAATGGAATAATTTTATAATTTAATTCTGTTTTATAAAATTTCAGGAAAAAAGAAGAAGATAAATATATTTATATTTCTACTTCATATGCTTTTCTACTTGTATACCTTTGTGTCCTTTATTGTCCAAACCATTCCACCTTTTCATTATCATTTTCATGTATTCCCTATGTATATGTATATGTACTTTTCTGTGTAAATTGATTGAATGTGCATAAATATATTACGTAATTAATAAAGTACTTGAAACAGAAAAAAAGTACTCTAATGTTCATTATGTACTAGTACTCAAATGTTTATTACATAGCAATAAACATTTGTGTAGCTAATACAGTGAAATGTCTCATTAATGGATACACGGCTAGTATGAATCAAGTAGGTTTTGCAATTTTAATAACAAAGTGATCAAATGATTCTCTCTAAATAACAAACCAGCAGATAACTTGGGCTAAGGTTTATACTTGATTACATGGCTGTTTCAACATTTAGAATTTGTTTGATAAGTTTCAAAATCCTGTCAGGTAAATTTTCAAAACTTTCATTCAAATAAAAATATTAAATGTGCAGAACGCTCTTAGTCAGGGAACACAAGATATGAATACAGCAGTAAATTAAACACAACACCAAAAACATATTTTATAATTTAAAAAATAGAAATTGCACTTTTTAAAACACTTAAACATCTATTTCAGTAGTTTACATTTATTAAATACCAGGATTTGTAAACATACACAGAATGTTTATTAACAAAAACATAAGAAGATCTTCCAGAAATACCAATACAACTGGCCAATAAAAATACATGTACATCCAATATTGGTACGTACAGAAAACAATCTTTGAAACAAATAATATCTGTCATTGAACAAAAGAGAGCGATGTTTTATTTGCATTACCATTTTAAACTCATTTTAATTTTAAAGGAAATTGTTCACAGTTTGTAAAAAAAGTTGATTTACATAACAATTGTGAAAGATTCAAAAAAGAGTGAACACATTATGTTTAGAACAAATTTAAATAAAGCCCCTGACAAGGAAAATTGCAAAAGAAATATTGGTTCCTTAATAGATGAACATCATTTAAAATCTAAACAAGGGAAAAAATTGTCACAAAACCAGGTTTTCAATTTGAAAAACAAAGTATGATATAGGGAGACAACTCGAACTGAACTGATTGTTTATAATTAACCACCTTTGTTTCAAAATAAATCTATTTTTAGTCGTGGGGACATTTACCTTGAAGATATTGACGAAATTCTTTTGCGCGACACACCGTCTAATGATGGTGAACAAATGTGCCAAATGATTTTAAAATCTCACAATGAACGACAAAGTTATGGCCCGGACAAGCTTGTTACGCCCGCCAGCCCGCCCGCCCGCCGACATTCGCCGATCTAATAACCAGTTTTTTCCTTCGGAAAACCTTGTTAAAAATAATAAAGCGTATGTCACCCTTTTCCTTGATAATTTGGAAAATGTGTTGACTACTGAAATAGTTTAAATGTTTCACCAGTAAAAACTTACTCCCGTGGTAGCCAATCTGCTTTTGCTTCCAGAGGTCCAAATTTAAATTCCGGGGCGGGCATTATCATTGTTCAACTTTTTTTCTCACTATTACAATTAGTTAAACCATTTTGAATCATTATAGATTTGTAAGTAAATATTTGATTACATTTATCAAAAAACGAAAAGAAGTCCCTTTGAAAACAAAACAAAAAGCACTTAAAGTCAATAAGCCAATCAGTAAGAAATGCATGCATCAGGCAATATGCAAAATATCGAGACGTTGTTTCATTTATCATGCTTTCTTTCTGCACAGGCTTCTATTAGGGACAAAACTTGTTTGAATTCATGAAAATTTTATTTAATATGCATTTTGTGTGAGGTTACAAAATATGTTTTGCTGTACAGATGCTTGACTTTAATGCAACTTAGGCTAACACCCTTACATTTAAATTCCAGAGTGACTGAACTGTAAATAATTTTCTGCTACCCAATTAAAAATTCCAATTTGACCAAATCATTATTTATAGTAAATATAGTACAAATATTCCCTGATACAAAAATAGTCTCCAAAGGGAGACAATAGCTGCACTTTGTGTTAAAAAAAAGGCAAATTAAAAAATTACTCTTATTAACAATTTTACAACACAATTTCTTGTCACAACTTAAGATTTTAACACATAGAATTACCATAATCACAGAGTATTGTAGTGTCATATTATTCACAAAGAAAATATTTTGAACAAATTAAGGTATGTAAAAATACCAAAAATACTACATTTTCATGAATACCAGTATATGACTGATTTAAATAATATCCCTTTACCAAAGTGTATTTCATAAAAGCTTTCCTGACTGCTGATAATATTAAACTTGTTTCATAGACATTGTGTTTATTGTATTGGTTTTTTTTTCTATGAAAGAAGTTACAAGTAATTACCATTTTAACTAGTTGATGTAGACGTTAAAACTTAAAAAATATATATCCTAAAATATATTTTAAATTTACATGGAAATTACTTAAACAAAATTGGTAACCACGTTGAAAAAAATATCCATGAATGACGAACACATATTTAAAAGTCAATATAGCACATGTCTTCATGTTATGAGTGGCAAATAGTAAATTCATAAACACATATTTGGACGGAATATCCACATCAGAGGATGATCTTACAAATTAAAATAGAAAGAATACATCCATGATTGTGCATTGATATTAAACTTACAGTACAGATTATCACAGACACATATTATTTCATATATTCCCATTTCATATATATATCATTACCCTCATTATGTTAAATGCAACCTAAATCAAGACATATGGCTTTTACAGACATCTACATTATTTCCAAATATATATAAGCTTTAATAAAAAGCATGTTCTTTTTTAATTGCTATTGTCCTCCGAAAGCACCATCTGAGATGAAATGATATGTAAGTAAACAAATATGAGTTTCATTCTATGATAATACATCTGAAATAGTTCAATGTTTTCAACGTTTCAGTTATTAATTCAAAAATTGTGTAATCCCAAGATAGGTTTCCTTTAAAGGGGCCTTTTCACAGATTTTGGCATTTTTTAACTTATTCATTAAATGCTTTATATCGATAAATGTAAACATTGGATCGTAAAAGCTCCAGTAAAAAATCAAGAATAAAATTTAAAAAAGGAAAAGAACATTGCCCGGACCAGGTTTCGAACCAGTGACCCCTGGAGTCCTGCCAGAGTCCTGAAGTAAAAACGCTCTAGCCTACTGAGCTATTCCGCCGATGTATATAGTTGAAGTATTTTATACCTTATATAAGCAATCTTCGTAGTTTCACAAAATTTAACGACAAAAACAGAACTCTCCAAATTATTCAATCGTTTCGCGTTGCAACGCTTTATAATTTTTAGGTTTTAAAATCGTCAAAAAATGCATATAATGGCTATATTAGACCATGGTAAATGTTCAGTATTACTGTTTCCTCACAAATATCATAACTAAAACGAAAATTTGCGAATCTGAAACAACTTTTTTCAATTTTGTCAATTTACCAAAGCGTGAAAAGATCCCTTTAAAGCTACCAACACGTTTCAGAACAATATCCCCATAAAAACTAACTTTTCAATGGATTGTTTTTTATCTTTACAAACATTGATCTTGACCCAAATTTAATAATAAGCCAAGTATACATTTAACTTTCATATACTGAAGCTCAATCTGCATTCAAGCTATTAAGCATAAATCATGTTTCATATTTTTTATAACAGTGAATTTACGCTTAAGCCAGCTCTACCGAATGAAAACCCATGGTAAGGCTGAAAATTATATACTGCTAGGCTGTTACCCCACCCAGTCGTTCATAAATAACATTATATAACAAAGGCTCATAGCAGATGAAGTATCTTACTTAATAAGATACACAACTTCAATACAATACCTTCATCCAAACTGAGGATATTCACCAGAAACCAATGTTCAACTTTAAGGAGCAGTAACCTTGACCTTTACTAAAAGCCCTCATATAAACCCAAGCTAGGTTCCCATGCAAGCTTGCGAGATCCTAAAAGCTTCATCAATATTGGTCTAAAAGTTATTGACAAGAAACAACCAGTTTGCTGTTTGTCTATTTTTTTTTGTAACAATGCCATTGACTTCACTTGCCCACAAGTGCAATCCCACCAAACAATGTCTTCATGTACATTACCTCTACACAAAATTTCAGTACATTATCTCCATCCAATCTTAAGTAATTGACTGGAAATGTTTTTCCTATTTTTAGCAACAGTGACCTTGACCATGTCCCGACAAGCCCCAAATACAACCCCAATTGAGGGCTCAAAACAAGCTTGTCATATCTAAAGTTTCATCAAGATCAGTCATCGCATACTAAAGTTATTGACAGAAGACCACCTTGTAGACGCGGCCTGTCTGCCTGACTGGCCACACGCTATCGCTTACTCTAAAAAAATAGTATTTTCAACTTGTTAAAGAAATAGTTGATTTCTCTGCACTGAGTATGGTAAAAATGTATTTAAAAGCTAAATTTTATGATGTGATGTTTGATGTAAATGCCATAAACTGGTTTTCTTAAATATTGAAGAATGAATAAAACATGTATATGTATTCGCAATGGCAACATTTTCAGAAGAAAAAGCAAAATGAATGTAAATGTAAATACAAATGTTACATATATATAGTCATTTTAAATAATTTGTAAAATATGTAAAAAAACTAAATCATCAAATAAACTAATTACAATATCGTACCCTTTGTTTTATTTCCATTAATTCACAGACAAAAAAGAGATGAGAATTAATGGAATGTAACAATAGAACATTTATCTTTGCTCACAGGTTGACCCAAATGAAAACACTATTGTACATACTGATTGTTAATATTATACATTTTAGATTAAAAATCTATTAAAATATAAGAATTGTGGACCAAACAAAGCATCAATTTGATTTTCTTTACTTTATTAGGCATATCATGCTGTCACTGCATATGGTATTGTATGCATTCCTCCATTTCATTCTCAATAAAAATGAATGGTTATTCATCATTTGTGGCTGTTCAAAAACATGTATCGAAATCCTCATTCAGATTATTGTAAATTGTAAAAAAGTATCCCACCAAGAAGGTGCAGGCTAGGGATTATTTTACTCATAAAACATGTGCTTAGACTTGCATAATATAAATATTGCTAAGCCTACGAGAGCCTAATGCATGCTTGTGGGTCTCAATATATTTGTTTGTTAGTTATAGTCGACCTTGCTCTAGATAAAAGAGGTTTAATGCATGTGCATTAAATGTCGTGCCTGATAAGCCAGTGCAGTCTGCATAGTCTAATCAGGGATGACACTTTCCGCTTTTATCGTATTTTTAGTTTCAAGGAAGTCCTTCCTTGCCGAAAATCAAGTTTAGGCGGAAAGTGTCGTCCCTGATTAGCCTGTGCGGACTGCACAGGCTAATCTGGGACGACACTTTACGCACATGCATTAAGCCCAGTCTTTCAGAATAATTCTCAATTGTTGAAATGCAACTTTAACATTGGTTAAGTTTATTCCTTAGTATGATGTCTTATTCTTGTTTCAAATTTGATAAACGTTTTCAATGAAAACAGAAGGTATCTTATGTAGCATATGGTGAACATAAGTATGAAACATCAGACACAAAGTCCAGTCTGCTATGTGTGATGTAGGGTTTCGTTCCAATATCCTACGTCAGTACTGTCTCTGAAATATAACAAATCACAATCAAAACTGTATACACATACATGTATTTGTTAGCAGCATTACACGTTATTGCAAAAGCTATGACAAGGTACAATTCACCACTTACAATCTCATGCAAAACAAAATTCAAAGACAGTTGATTATTCATATTTATTAAATATTGTTACTGTTTTTGTTCACAACCTAAACAAGAAAGATACCAGTAATTATTGAGACAATTTAAGCGCCGATGGCGTTGAAAGTCTATTTGCAAGATACAGGGAAGTTTCTGCTGAAGTAAATGTTAAAAGATTAGTTGTCTGAATGAAAATGTAAAAGACTATGAAAATGAACCAAGCAATAAAAGTCCCCTCCCTTGCATGTAGTAATATAATTGTCTCCCTTTGTTTTCAAGGGACTTAATTCTTTTAAGTTTGCCTTGAAGATAATAATTTTCTAACAGTAACTTGCTTTTGCCAATAACAGAATTGTTTTACGAACGAAATTTGTTTTAGTTTCTAAGAACGTTTTTCATGTAATACGGTCTTAGAAAAATTAACTAAAAATGGTGTAAGCAATGTTATTGGAAGAAAATATTAGAAAAAGTTTCTAAATGAAACATTGTAAGAATTACAAAATACTATATTAAATATCTATTACGTCTGCCCAAAATCAGGGAAGGCTTGGAAAAGGACAACCATTTCCCCTGTGATTTTGAAATGCGGTATAACAAAAGCCTATTTTCGTTGCAAATAGACTAAAAAATTGTATTGTTGATGGTGCTAATGGTATGAAATCATAGCTTTCTGGCTCTGAACCGTTGACCTTGGCCTTGTTTATATGACCTGTATGTTCAACTGCAAGACCCTTGAAAAAAAACATGTTTTGTGGAATTGCTATATATACTGTGAAATTAATGATTATTGAAATGTGGATATACATAGTGATTGGACAGTTAATATGGAGATATATATACATGTACTGAGAAATATGGACATTTTTCATAGAGATTGTAAAGTTTATATGGAAATATGTATATACTGTGAAAAAAATGATTATTTTTCAATGTAGATTGTATAAATGATATACAGAGAAATAGAGAAAATAGATATGGAGCTATTATGAAACTGGAATATGTATGATACATACAGAGCTCTAGATAAGAGGCGTATCTGCGTATTTACGCATTGAAAAAATAAATAAACGCATTAAAAATCGACCCAGTACGTAACAAAGCGCAATGAAAATATTGGTACGTATTTTAAATCGATTACAGTGCGTTACCGGTTTAACCAATAATACAGTTGAGTTTTTAGTGTAAGTTAACCTTTGAATCAAAAAAGTGAATCAAAATAAGCTTGTAATAAAAAATTTACGGCCCATAATGTTTGTGGATCAAAACAGGGACGTTTTAAGCGACCATCGGCTCATGCGGGAATATTTTAAAACAAGTCTGTTCATATCATCATTCTGAGTTCATTCTGTTTGCATTTAATAAAATTAATAACAAATTATAATATTTCTAGATTTAACACGCCATTTACTTTGTCAGTTTTCTATGGAAATGGAAATTACCCCTCAATATTCCAAAATACCCTTTTTGGCTGAAACAAAGGAGTAAAATATGCTTTAACAATAATTATAATATCAGGGGGTAAAATACCCTTTAGACTAAATCCTTATCTGGAGCTCTGGTACATATGGAAAAATTAAAATATTTTTTTAAATTACATTAAGAAAAAGGGACCTGTTATTGGTCGAGATTTTTTACAAAATACTATCAGACAATTCTTGAAAACCAGTAAAATTCGAGCTTATTTTTATGCAGTCAATAAACAGCCAAATTTTACATTTTATTACTAACAACTGTATTTTAAAAGTAAACCAAACCTCAATAAAAATGACTTGTTGTGTTTATTCCATTTTGTGATTATTTTGTTTAATTTGTCAGTATGTCTTCAAATAAGAGATAATGAGAAAAGTGACCATTATTCTTCTTTGTCTTTATTTAACATTTTCCAACATAACCTTGAAACGATCATCTAAAAGCAATCATCAAACTAGCACTACATTAAATTGTGAAACAGCACATTTAGTGAGTAATGTAACATAAAGAATGAGTGTGCTATATGTGTCTGTGTTTGTTTGTGTGTGTGTGCGTGTGTACGTGTATGTGTATGCATGCATGCATGTGTGTGTTTGCTGTGATAACCGTCATCTTAAGCATAACCGTCATCTTAAGCATAACCGTCATCTTAAGCAACAGCAATAATTATTGTTCACTATATACTAGTCTAGCAAATGAACAGATCTACTGATTGGGATTGAAACATATGTATAGCAAATCTAAAAGGTGGCAAACTTGGGGCACCATGAAATATCTGTCATTAAATGAGCCTTGTCAGAGGTAAACTGAATTAACTGCATGTGCTTAAAGTGTTGTCCCAGATAAGCCTATGCAGTTTGCACCGCTTAATCTTTAACTCTGATTTATGCACATGCTTTAAGCACAGTGTTCCAAGAACATGTCCAAAATAATCAACTTAAATGAAGAAAGTGATGGAACCTTTATCCACTAACTACAAAATCATGAATGTTGTTCTTACAAATTACGTCCTTTATCTATGGTTAGCGAAATGAATCATTAGATCTGTTACTTAATTTACTTAATAATAATGCCTCATTAAAATATCAACAAATGTTATTTTCTGATAAATCTTTCCAATGATTCATTTTATAGTAAAAACATATATGAAACTTTTCTATGTTGTCAAGTTTACTGTAGTTATGTGTTTGCAGCCATACTTGCTAAATTAAAAATCACATTAATTTTTCATATTATTGTAACAAGCACAAGTAAATGGTCATTCTACTATAAACATGTTTTGCCATATTTTTCAATTTGTTTGCATTTACCCTCAGAAAATGAGCCTAAAAAATTATTTTCTCATTTTGTTTGCATTTTGGGTAAAATATCAAAAATCTCGATCAACGAAAGATGTGCTTGTGAAACACAATGCTCAACTGAACTTTGAAGCTTCAAAGCAGCTATTTCACAATTTAAATAATGGTAACAAATTTATGGACCCTTGACAGTTACAAACTCAGCCTTGATTAGTAAGTCATGTAGGTAGACTCACACACCAAAAATCAGGTATCTGTAAGCGTTCAGGAAAACAATTCTGTAAAAGTCAAAGGAAAGTTTCTTTGCCAAAATCCTGAAACGGAATGCTGAACAGACGCACAGTGGAAAAGTTGGACGGACGGAAAGTCAGACTGCTATATGCCACCCTACCAGGGTCATACAAATGTGTTGTTTGAATAGTTCTTTGTTAAAAAAAAATGTTTAAGTATGTTTTGAAATCACAAGTATCTTTATCATGCAAAATTGTGAAAAACTGAAATGAGTTATAATGCACATGTACACAATAGCGACTAAGTGGGGGTGATTGGGCCAAAGAGAACTCGTATACCACCTTCTTCATCACTGTCAGAGCTGAAAATTCACAAACAACAAGATAACGGTATCAAAAATATAAGCCACATTCTAAGATCACTGGGCTTAATTTATATGCATAAAGCATCTTCTTAAATTAGCCTGTGCAGTGTGCACAAGCTTATCTGAGATGACACTTTCTCCTTAACTGGATTTTCATTCATAAGTGGAAAGTTTCGTCCCTAAATAACCTATGAGAACTGCACAGGCTAATCTGGGACACTACCTAAACAAATACATTAAGCCCAGTTTTTCCAAATCGAGACTCATATGCTCAGCACCATTCCTTTTGAAGATTACCATTAATTTGTTTCGACTTGAGAAAAATGGTTATGCCTTAGAAAGAGCTACAAAATGGCCTTATTGCACCTACATTACAATCGCATGATGGAAATATGATAGGCTTTTAACTCTTTCAGTGCTGGAACCGAATTTTGAAGGCCTTTGCAAACAGTTTGGATCCAGATGAGACGCCACAGAACGTGGCGTCTCATCAGGATCCAAACTGTTTGCTATTCTGATAGTATTCTTTGAAAAAAATTGAAGAAAATGCTAATTTTAGAAATTCAGCAGACTAAACTTTAGCAGACGACGAATTTCCCAGCATGCAAAAGGTTAAAAGGGTAAACTAATGTTAGACTGTGGGCAATAGCCCCTAAGCCATCTATCCACTGCATAATTTTCCCGGTAAGTCCTGCAAATTCTGCACAGCACATAGCTGAAATAAATGCCTAATGAAGTCAACGTTAAAAGATTAAAAAAAAAACATGGAGTTTTGTCCATCCTATGGAGTTTACTTTGGAATGGATTGGCATTACAGTGTTCGAACAAGAATAACAAGAAGTTAAATGTACATGTTTAATGTCACAAGAATTTTGCAAATGCTCACAGATGGAGATAAATGCACATTCTGTTAACAATAGTTATGCAGTTATTTACCGAAGGGGGAAAACATAAACTCTGTTAGCAATAATTATGCAAAAGCACACAATTGAAGGAAATGTATATTCATTTAAAAGGATTATAACCGGTGAAATGTTAGCAGACATAAGAAAAAAACATGTGAACAAAAACTGTGCAATGCTTAACCAATTTGAAAGATATGAAACTTTCTTTTCTTCTGGTGAAACTTTACATAAAAAATAATCTTTTTCATATCATAGTATTGCAAGTATTAAAATGTTTTTTTCCAAATTATAGGAACAAACTGTACAGATTTGAAAGTGAACCTTATAATGAAGAATATAGATCTAAATCTTTGAATACAAAAAAATATTTAGAAAACTCTTAGGTGTAATCAATGCTCATTGTTCCCGCAAACTCAACCAACCCTATTTTTGTGCTGACCCTAAACTCCTTTTTTATACTACAGGTTGAGGTTTTCGAGGAATGTTTGCTACACTTGATCATATTTAATAAAATAATATTAATATAAAGAGGTGAAATGTTGCATGGAGATTTGAAAGATTTCTATTACTGAAAATCCTGCTTAAATTAGAAAATAACGTGTGTTTACTGATACATGTTTTGTTGTTGGAAAAAAATATATCCTGGTGGACTACTTTAAATTGTCACCCCAATAAGTTATAACTGACTACTGAAGTAGCTGCATCCAAATTATTAACAAAGTATGTTAAAGATACAACATTGTTATCTCAACTATGGCGTGTCCCATGTACCCGAACACACTGTAATTAATTAGTAAGTATAAGTTACAACACTTGAACAAGAAAAATCTCCATGTGCAAATACCTAGTATCAAATTGCATCCATTCTAGCAACGAAGCATTATTTACATCTTGCTTGCCTGGCGCCCACCTTGTATATAAAGGATTATGAAGGATTAAAAGATACAAGTATGAGTGGACTAACATGCAGTACATGTAAGTAAAAGCTTACAACTACAAAATGAATTTATCACTGGTTTATTAGAACAATTCCCTTTAAAAGTATAAATGTTCTGAGAGTTTGAGCTGCATTCTCCTGACAGGGCATTTCATGGTTTTAGTAGAAATAAGTCATGAGTAATTAGTCATAAGTAATTACCATACCACAAAGACTAGAGAGATCATTATACATATTTCATATATATATATGTATGTACATGTATTTCATATATATTTATGCTTCAGTCCACATAACATACTCGTAGTTAAATTACCTTTGAATTGGAGCAAGTTCTTATATATATTTTAAAGATTTTTTTATATTGAAAACTTTTTTTTCCAGCAATTTAAATGCAATAATATTTACTTTTAAAAATTCTTGGTAGGAACCCAAAAAAAAACACTTAAAATGGAATACAAAATAAGTTTATGTTGATTAATTTCCCAGGTATCAACAGGTATACTTGTACAGAAACAGTGCAATTAAACTTTATTTTTGAAATTTATGAATGGACAGCTACACTAAAAAGGGCTGCACTTAATAAGTTAGATCGATCATTTGCTAAAGTTTTTTAGCATTTGAGCAAAAACAAAATAATAATTTCTAAGCTTCCTTGGCTAGTCTGAATAAAATATTATTTTCTGATTTGTGTACAAAAGATAATTAGATTTAACTATTAGTGAAATATAATGCTTATTGATACATCAATACTCTCTGGAATAGTCAAGAAACAAAGACTATTTTCTTTTTTGTGCACTAAATATATATATTTATGTATATGAGAAGCCCTTTGGGTAAATGTGGATTAATGCATGTGTCAAAAGTGTCAGCAATGATTCTGACACTTTCAACTTGTATGGATTTTTTCATTTAATGGAAGTCTCTCCTCAACAAAAATCCAGTCAATGCCGGAGTGTTGTATCTGATTAGCAGACTGCACTGGCTAATCTGGGACAACACTTAATTCACATGCATTAAGCCCCATTTTCCCATAGCACGGCTCAAATGATATAACATATGGTGACATATACTGCTAATAAACGTACCTAGTCCTTATGGAGTAGACGGGAGGGGACCCATCTCCCTCTTTCCTCAATTCTTTAGACTCTGCATTGTAGAAACAATAAGCACTTACATAAAACTTTACATATGCATTTTAACCCTTTACAACATAGAAACGTTTTTTGACAAATTTGTAGTCCCTTAGAAAGTTACATTTAATTAAATACCTTTCTTACTATATTCAAGTTTTAAAGGTTTCATTTCCAACCCTTAGTTACTGATGAGCAGCAAACAGCATAAAATCTGAACAGACTGCAAGTTACTTGCAGGCTTTTCTGATTTTATGCTGTTTGCATAAAGCCATTTTTGCTTTGCTTCTGAGTGGGAAGGGTTAAATATTATGGAGTTAAAATTGATTATAAACCACATGATAAGAGGGGTATGAAGGCTAAAGGAGCCACCTGACTAAAATCAAACACACAGACCTAACTATTTAAACATTATAAGCTCAGGGGAGCTTCAACTGATAAAGTACTCAAACTTGGCAAGTATTCTGTTAATAAAAAGATAGTTAACCAATGACATGTGCAAATAAATAAGATTGTAAACACTTAATAACTGGAAAACAACATGGATACCTCTGTTGCGCTTCTTTTTCTTCTTCAGTTGTCGTACCTCTGTCTCTTGTACTTCTGTCTCATTGTCCATAGTGTTACTGCAAACATCACACAATTATTGTATGCAGCATTTGCATATTTAATTAACTGTAAACCAATAATACTGACGATAAGGACCGTTACAAATGCATATTTCTAAACAGAATCCATGCTAGTTAGATCAAATCCCAAAATATTACTTTCTGGATGATCCCACACTTCAGTCCAAACAGCTATATATGCAATGTTGAATGTGGTAAATTTTAAGCAATTGTTTTCTGAGTTATAAACAACATATACATGTGTACTGTCTGTGCTTCATTTGGCAATTTGTATTTTCATTTCTGTGAAATATATTAAATAAAAAGAAACACAAATAAGAAATGAACAAAATAATATTGCAACAATAAAAATATACATGTCGAATGTTTATGTGAACGTGTAGTTACTGTTTACTAATAAGTAATCTGTAATAACTGGTAGGTTTACAACTTATACAGCTTAAATTAAAATATGAAATATTTACTTAATTTGTTTAAAAATACGCTTCTAATTTGATACATGCAGCAGATCTTATACAGTAACATCAACAACACATTTTTATCATATCCAGATAGATTAATTTACAATATATAAAATACAATATATGTATATAACATGTTGCGTGTTGTGAGCAGTCTGGAACAATATTTTGGTTCGCAACAGGGGATCACGTTAGTGCCAATTTTGAAGACTCTCTTAAAGTAATCTTTCACTTTATGCGTTTACATTATCATAATTTCTCGATGTATTTAATATTTATGGGTTGATATAGTGAGAGTTACTAGCAACACTATGGATCACAGTACACAGCACCTGCTATACTATTGATCTTTCTCATGTTGTTTAAAGTCTTCATTTTAATTAACAATGTGTTAAAAAAAAACTTTTTAATAGCTAAAAACGTAAATGGGATCTAAACTTACTTGTCTTTGACTTTCATTTCATGTTCTTCTAAAACCTTTCTGTACTGGTAATGTTTCTGAAACACAAGATGAAAATAGGATAGAGCACAGGTTATCTGGAATGACACTTCATTTGCATGCTATTAGGCCCAGTTTTCCTAGAACAAGGCTCATATTATCTATAAACAAGAGGGCCTGAAAGGCCCAAAGTCGCTCACCTGAGATAACAAGATATTATTGGGACAAATCTTCTGACCAAGATTCATGAAGATTGGACAATAAATGTGGCCTCTAGAATGTTAACAAGGTTTTACTATAGCCGTATATAGCCATATATAGCCATATAAGGAAAAATGCCCCGCCCCTGGTGGCCATGTTTTTAAAGCAACCAAAACCATTTTCAAACTCATCCAAGATATCATTGGGAAAAATCTTCTCATCAACTTTCATGATGATCGGAAAATAAATGTGACCTCTAGAGTGTTAACAAGGTTTTACTATAGCCACATAAGGAAAAATACCCCGCCCCCGTGGTGGCCATGTTTTTCAACCAACCGGTATCATTTTTGAACTAGTCCAAGATATTATTGGTATGAATCTTCTGACCGAGTTTCATGAAGATCGGACTATAAATGTGGTCTCTAGAGTGTTAACAAGATTTTACTATAGCCACATATAGCCATATAAGGAAAAATGCCCCACCCCTTGGCATCCATGTTTTTCAAACAAAGGTTACCATTTTCAAACTCATCCAAGATATCATTGGGACAAATCTTCTGACCAAGTTTCATGAAGATCGGAAAAATTAATATGGCCTCTAGAGTGTTAACAAGGTTTTACTATAGCCATATAAGGAAAAATGCCCGCCCCCCTGGCGGCCATGTTTTTCAAGCAACTGGCATCATTTTCGAACTCGTCCAAGACATCATTGAGATGAATGTTCTGACCAAGTTTCATGAAGATCGGACAATAAATGTGGCCTCTAGAGTGTTAACAAGATTTTACTATAGCCATATATAGCCATATAAGGAAAAATGCCCCGCCTCTTGGCAGCCATGTTTTTCAAGCAAAGATTACCATTTTTTAACTCATCCAAGATATCATTGGGGCAAATCATCTGAGCAAGTTTCATGAAGATCGGAAAATAAATGTGGCCTCTAGAGTGTTAACAAGGTTTTACTATAGCCATATAAGGAAAATTGCCCTGCACCCTGGCGGCCATGTTTTTTCAACCGAACGGCATCATTTTTAAACTCGTCCAAGATATTATAGGGATGAATCTTCTGACCAAGTTTCATGAAGATTTGACAATAAATGTGGTCTCTAGAGTGTTAACAAGATTATACTATAGCTATAATAGCAATATAAGGAAAAATGCCTCGCCCCTTGGCAGCCATGTTTTCAAGCAAACCTAACCATTTTCGAACTCATCCAAGATATCATTGAGACCAATCTTCTGACCAAATTTCATGAAGATTGGACAATAAATGTGGCCTCTAGAGAGTTAACAAGGCAAATGTTGACGGCGCACAACGCACGACGGACAAAAGGCGATCACAAAAGCTCACCATGAGCACGTTGTGCTCAGGTGAGCTAAAAACAAGAGATGTGTTTGTCAGAAACACAATGCCTCCTATTGCGCCACTTTGAAGCCATAAATTTGACCTTTGACCTTGAACGATGACCTTGACCTTGAGCTTTAGCCACTCAAAATGTGCAGCTCCGTGAGATACACATGCATGCCAAATATCAAGTTGCTATCTTCAATATTCAAAAAGTTATGACCAGACTTTAACGAAGGTAAAAGTTTTAGGAACGAAAAATACAATGATATTTGACCTTTGTCCTTGAAGGATGACCTCGACCTTGACTTTTCACCACTCAAAATGTGCAGCTCTATGAGATACACATGCATGCCAAATATGAAGTTGCTATCTTCAATATTGCAAAAGTAATAAAAGTTTAACCAATGTTAAAGTTTGGTGACACACACATACAATGACTGACACAATGACAGACAGACAGGCCAAAAACAATATACCACCGATCTTATCAGGGGGCATAAAAATCATGAGTGGAGAATGGATGAAAACTGTTGGACATTAAAACAAGTGGTCTTCCAAAGAACTGTACAGCCAACTGACTGTATAGATTTTAAGATGATTCATAAATGTCTCAGTATGAACAAACCTTTCTGATTGCCAAGGCAACCGATGATGGGGTGTCAGGGATGAGATAGGCCAGCAGAAATTTCAGTACAAACACAATATGCTGCAAATAAAAAGATTACTTCTTGGTGACCACCAAACAAAATTCTGAAAATCAAGAGTTTTCCTAGCCTTTTCTTGAACCTGCGAAGCTTCAAAAGTTGAACAAAATCAAGTCACTTAAACGCATTAGATGGGAGTGTTAAGCGTCATATAAGTGCATTTAATTATAATAGGTAACTTGTGTTGGTAAGTTTTTTTTTGCTTTTAAAATTACAGGTCATTAAAAAAGAGATTGAATGGCATTTAATTTGACTTATTTGACGTTTTGACTTATTAAATTGGAGGATATATAAGGTACCTCAAATCCGATGACAATCCACAGTTTCTCATAGGTGGTGTACTTTGAGCCCCATGAGGAGGTGAATGCAATGAGGAATGCGTTACTGACCACGCCTGCAAAGTTTAGGAACTGCAGAACAACATACCAGGTCCCTGCCAAATGATAAATATAAAATGGGATCACAATGTCATGAACTCAAAAAGTGCATGCAAAGTACAATTTAAAACAAAATGGTGTGGTCCTAGACAATATTTCTAAACTAATTTACAGATAATATGCAGGGTTTAAGTTCTTTGAATGAAGAAAACGGAGTTACATGAAAGCATCTGTTAGTCCTAAAAACTTAAGCTTAAAAAACAAGATATGTGTTTGTAAGAAACACTATGTCCCCTTTTGCGCTGCTTTGAAGCTATATATTTGACCTTTGACCTTGAAGGATGACCTTGACCTTTAACCACTCAAAATGTGCAGCTCCATGAGATACACATGCATGCCAAATATCAAGCTGCTATCTTCAAAATTGCAAAAGTTGTTGCAAATGTTAAAGTTGGCGCAAACAAACAAACAAACACACAAACCAACAGACAGGGCAAAAAACAATATGTCCCCCACTATAGTGGTGGGGGACATAAAAATAGCATCAAACAATATTTTAGCTTCATAACTCAAATGTCAAATCAATATTAATGAGCCCTGTGGTGATAACATCAGGTTAATGTCACACATGATCTGCACTTTCAGTTAGGAAGACGCCTGTTACACCCAGCATGGGGTAATTGCAATGGTGGTCATTTGTTGTCATTTATTTAACAAGAGCACCGCATAACGGGTGCCAACGCTCGGCTGTGGGTGCAGTTTTGAATAAAAGAAAGATTGTCAGAATTATTTTTTTTTAGAGGTCAAGTGATGTTAAAATCCATCAATAAATGGCACAGCTATGGCTGAGGTGGGAAATTTCAGATGTACATTAAACGGACAGTGCCACTGCTCTATGCCGCCTTCTTCAAAGGCGGGCATAAACAATGGCTGTTAAAAGGTGACAAGAAGCTCCCGTACCGATATCTTCTGCAATGACAGGCTGAGGTCTCTGGTACCACCATAACATCCTCTTGGCGTCAATCCGGATATCCAGTAACAACACCAGAAGGGCCAGGAGTGGGGCCAGTGGGAAGGATACAGCAAACAACTGAAATGGGTACAGGTTAGTGTAGGGGATAATATAATGGATAGAAAAGTTTAATTAAGTTTTGGAAAACAATGAAGTGTAACGTGTAATTCTTAAAAACAGATAAGTGTTTTAAGTTTGATTCTAGATCAGGGTACTAGTAAATATGATAACAATAGCAATATTTGCCAGCAGTGCACATGTTACATACATACATGTATTTTATAGACTTGTGTGCATGGAATGCCATTCCTGTCAGTGCTTTTAAAGACAGGGGAACAAAAAAACAAGTTAATGAGGAAGACATTTTTAGGAGAGGACAATCAAAATGTACACAAAACAAAGAAATTAGCAAGGTACCATGTCTAGTTTAACTATACCTTACATGTTTTCTAGCTTTCAATTCATACCCTGCCAATACAATGGTTAATTTTTAACTTACAGAAAATCAAAGCCTCCCAAAAAGTATACAGGTCATGGCTAGCTGAACACTGATAGTTTTCACCTCTGACACTATCCATAAACCATATTCACTCAGAAGCAAAGTGAAAATGGCTATATGTAACCAGCACTTAAACCAGACCAGCCTGTGAGTAACTAGCAAACTGTTCAGGTTTTATGCTGGTTGCTGCTCACCAGTATCTAAGAGTTGGAAAAAGGCCTTCAAAACTTTAATCTTTTGAGAAAAGACTTCAATTTATTTTGATTTTCTATGGGAATACAAACGTGTCCAAGTGCGTGTCTGGTTAATCCCACATAACTTTGAATTCCTCACCATCATAAGTCCATACAGCAGAATCTTTTCATTGTACTCTGCCATGGTGAAGGGGCCTAGAGATGGTTTCTCACTCTCGATTTCCAGGAGCGTCTTCTCTGACTTCGGTTTGGAGTCCACACGGAGAAGCTTCCTCAGGAAAGGGATACAGGCACAACACTGACACCTGGCCCTCCATTGCTTCAACAGCCACCTGGGACACACAATGGAATATTATAAGACAATGAGACAGTAATTGACAAAAACAGATTGTGCGCAAGAAAATGCTTCTGGGAAAAATTATGTTTCTTGTTGTGTGTAAAATGTGGTACAAAGAGCATTCCATGCGATTGTGATTGTGAAAGCATCATTTCTTTCAAAACTTGTTTGATCTTTAATACTTGCTTTTAGTGCTTTTCCATGTAAGATATATTATGGGTTACATCTACAGGTTGGTTCACATATTTTTGCAACTTAATGTGGAAAATCTTAAATTTTGATGAATTTAAGTTCAAAATTATGAAAAAGGAATCGTTAATGCCCATGTTAAAATGAAAAGTTTTCCAAAAAGGAGAAATACTAAAACTCTAAACTTTGAATCGTTAAAAAATTGTTTTTAAAGAAAAAAGATTAGGATGACATAAACATAACCCTCATACGCCACAGCCCCAACGCCTTACTCCTGTTGAACCAACAAAAACAAAAGAAGGTTAATATGTGACCAGCACAATCAGCAGTTCTACATACGGAATAATGACGTCTGCAGCAAACTTTGGTATGGGTTTGGTGATCATGAGAGTGAGGACTTGGAAGGACAGCTGGGACATGCACGTGCCCTCACAGGCATCCTGGTATTTGGCACCAAGTCCCAGTATGCCGTTGTCATCCACCCTCTGAAAATATATAGTAAGTCTGGCTATGAGAAAACTGGGTTTAATGCAAGTGGGTTAAGTATCGTCCCAGATAAGCCTGCGTAGTCTGCACAGGCTTATCAGAGATAATACTTTTCAGCTTGTATGCAATTTTTTGTTTAAAAGAAGTATCTTTTTAGCAAAACTGCAGTTAAGCTGGACAGTGTCCTCCCTGATTAGCCTGTGCGGACTGAAGAAAGTTTTGACTTGAGTGTCACTTCTTGAAATAATTCCTTCTGTTTACAAGACTATCAAGGTCTTACCCCTCTAGCGAAGGCGATGTAGAAGCATGCAGAGTATGTGTTTACAAACTGGAAGGCAAACAGCTTGATGATCAACGAGTCATTGTACTTGGTCTCTGTGCGGTGATTCTCTGCAATGAAGGTGCGAGACGTACTAAATCAGCAGCGTTCTAGGAAATCTGGGCTTAACGCATTCAAGTAAAGTGTCGTCCCAGATAAGTCTGTGCAGTCTGCACAGGCTAATCAGGGACAACACTTTCCGCCTAGATTGGATTTTTGTTTACAAGAGACTTCCTATAAACAAAAAATCCATGAAAGTGTAAAGTGTCATCCCTGATTTGCCCTTGTTGATTGCTTAGGCTATTCTGGGACAACAATTCATGCACATGCCCAGTTATCCAAGAATGTGTCACACTCAACATCACACAGCAGAAATAACATTGTTTCAAACTTGAGGTAAATAATGGTTATTTGAAGTTAACAGAAAAAAACAGCAAGAACAACCCAACACCCATCATAGCTTTAGGAACTTCAAAGAACAGGTTTAACAGTACCGCCTAAACCTACTTATGCCCTGTATGGAAAAACAAGGGACAAAATTGTCACAAAACCAGGTTTTCAACTCAAATTGTGACCTTGACCTTGGAGATATTGATGTTATTCTTTTGCGCAACACACCGTCCAATGATGGTGAACAAACGTGCCAAATGATTATAAAATCTTATCATAAAATCTCACAATGATTGATATAGTTATGGCCCGGACAAGCTCATTTATGGCCATTTTTGACCTTTGTACTCAAAGTGTGACCTTGACCTTGGAGATATTGACGTAATTCTTTCGCGCAACACACCGTCCAATAATGGTGAACAAATGTGCCAAATGATTTTAAAATCTCACAATGAACAACATAGTTATGGCCCGGACAAGCTTGTTCCTCCCGCCCGCCAGCCCACAAGCCCGCCCGCCGACATTTGTCAATCTAATAACCAGTTTTTTCCTTTGGAAAACCTGGTTAAAAAAAGAAATACAAAAAGCAACATTTGAAAGTTACGGTTGCCAGAACTACACACATCAGTGCCACCACAACCATCATTAGCTCAATAAAAATAGACAGTTATTTCCATGAACTATATATTATTATCATTTCATGTAATTTTTCTATAGGTGACTATGATGAATTCTTTCAGTGCTGGAACCGAATTTTGAAGGCCTTTTCAAACAGTTTGGATCCAAATGAGACGCCACAGAACGTAGCAGCTCAATCAGGATCCAAACTGTTTGCTATTCTGATAGTATTCTTTGAAAAAAATCGAAGAAAATGCTAATTTTAGAAATTCAGCAGACGACATAACAGCAGACGACAAATTTCCCAGCATGCAAAGGGTAAATGAAGTGTATCAGTGTTTCATGTTGACTAAGGGTAAGCTTGATGCTTATTTATATGGTTATTAGTTAATCAATGCATGCAAACATTGAGAAGACTTCATGCAAATTCACTTAACTTATCATGTTTGGCATAAACTAACATACACTCACCCCAGTCTGTGAGTTTCTTGGCGAGCCAGTCATAAAGCTTCCCAAGTATCAAGATGGAGATGGCGTTGAGAACGGATGATACGATGGTGGAGACCATGAGACACTCACTGCTACTGAGAAGCCTGCAGTAGTCCACTGTGGCAATGACCCGGTACACGATCACAGCAGACACACTGATGATTACCACACATATCTGAAAGCATATAGGGACATTTCAATGGTCAATTCAAATCAACAATTTACATAAAAATTTGCAAAAAATGATCGATACTAAAAATGTTTTATAGTAAAAATGTCTTTTGATTGCTTATTTATTTTTATTGAAAGATTCAATTGAGCATAAAAACAATAATTATTAGGAATTCTGTTGTATAGGTATTTAACATTGAGGGTGTTAAACATAGATCCAGCAAATTGTTTTTATTGAAGGGGTATATCACTCACAAAATTCTGAAATCGTGCAAAACTACCATCAATAAGATTTGTTTAGAGATATTGTAGTATTATTCAATATTTATTGCCCCTTCTTAAAAAAACATCCTTCATTATTTTGTAATTGTGCAAAAAGATTTATTTTTTCTAAATGTCATAGTTTTAATATCTCAGTGATCCATATAACTTTAAAGCATTAATCTGAATAAAATGTAAATTTAAATCAGCATGTTAATTTCAATTTCAATAAATGTCTTTATCATCACTGCCATAAATCTTTCATTCATAACATGAAATATTTTAAACAATTCACAACTGTCAATTTGTTGCCTTCCTCTAATTTCCCTTTTGTCTCTAGAATGCTAGCTAAAGGTATTGATTTATGCATCTTTAACCGACCAGTTGTTAAACATTTTACACTTAACGCTTACAGCTATATGTAACTCAAAGAAATTTGCCCCAGCTAAAATTTCGCTTCAAAGGCATGGGAAAGTAAAGCTGTGTAAAGCTCCATTTACCATGAATAGCAGAGTGCTGATGGAGAGGAGGAATTTCCAAGCCTGTCTCCTGAACGGATAGTACCAGTCTACCTCCTGGGTCACTGGGTCCTGATGGAGCAGAGAAAACAGTACATTGTCATGGTGCTGATTAAAAATGACCCTAGCCATGCGAAAATGGGTCTTATGCCATATGCCATCAGCTTCACTTCAGAACAGCCTGTGCAGTCCGGTCAAGAGCTACCTTGTCTGCTAATGAGACCTTTCTTCTTCTTTATTATTTTTTATCGAGTGCACCGGGATTGTCTCCCATATGGCCATCGCCCCCAGAAAGACGTGTTAGTTGGTTACGGGGGATAGTGCAAGATACAGGAGACACCCCGTTCCAGAGGTGACCCTGGGTCTTTTAGTGCCCTGTGTATAGCACCTAGTACACTGCACCTCGGTTTAACGTCTCATGCGAAAGACGAGTTAGTAGGTTAGGTGCAGCGGGGGATCGAACCAGCGATCTCTGGATTGTGAATCCAGTGTGTTACCACTAGACCACGGATCCGCTACTAATGAGACCATGAAACCTTGCATGACTTTATAGCAGACAGGGTACATCCTGACTGACCTGTGAACAATGTGGCAGATGGAACAAGACCCACTTTAGCATGACACTGCTAAATTGCCATAAATATTTGTAAAGTATCTCAAATTGGACAATGCAACATCAACAGTTGACAATCTATAGTCTTGTAATTGTTTCATATAAGTGTAGTAATTTGTGTTAAGTAAGATTTCTAAAAGTAAAGCTTAATCACTAGGAAACCTGCAAGGAAATAAATGATGTTTAAGAATAAAAGAAAGTAAGACCATGCCTTATTTAATGACAATAAGTAGTTATAATGATTGGTGCGATATATTTCAGGATAAATGAAATATCCAAATTACCAAGTTGATGACTGTGCATAAATTACAAAGTTGTAACTAAATCAAATGATTTCATAGTACATCAAGGCCTGAGCACAAAACCATTGCATTTGATATATAAAAGCTAAGCAGATACATAGGGAATATTACAAGTCTGTGGTTTTCTCATGTGTTAAGCACAAAACATAAATGTAACATGATATTTACATGACATCATGGCCTAATTATGATGAGTTCATTAGTGATGTCATTCAAAAATCCGGTATTTACCAGTGGTTTAATACCAAAACTTATTTTACCGTGTGAGATACTGATTTCTGATCTGGTCTTCTGTATTCTATACCAAAAATACACCAGTATTTCATCCAGATCATCTATAATGCATGTGCATAAAAGTGTCATCCCAGACTAACCTGTGCAGTTAGCACAGGCTTATCAGGGACAACAAATTCCGCTTTTACAAGCACATACAAATACTTTAATGATTAACATTTGATTGTTTAATCACGTACAATTTTTCTATCAGTGCCATAGAACTCCGGCCTGTCAGGCTCATTTTCCTCAAACTGTTCTACGTCCCACTGGTATGCGAGCTCTGACTGCTTCCTCTTCCATGCCTCAAGAAACAACGTACCTGACACAAATAGCAGCAGCATTTATATATGAGCCGTGTTCTAGGAAAACTGGGCTTAATGCATGTTCGTAAAGTGTCATCCCAATTTAGCTGGTGCAGTCCACACAGGCTAATCATGGATGACACTTTCCGCCTAGGCTGGATATTTTTTAGAAGAGATCTTCTTTAAACGAAACATTTCATAAAAGTGGAAAGTGTAATACCTGATTAGCCTGTGCAGACTGCGCATATACATTAAGCCCAAGTTTCCCAGAACACAGCTCTTATACCATCTTTTGGTAAAATTTGAAAAATGCATGCTTATAGAGCAATGGGATACAAATTTAAGTTTATAGTTAGTGGGACAACATACCATTGCTGCTTAGCTTAATGGCTGTAATATGTTTAAGTTAAGTTTAGCCCAGAATTTGACTGTTGATTATGTTTATTAACTTAAAAAAACAAGAGCTGTGTTTGTGAAACACAATGCCCCCTACTGTGCCGCTTTGAAGTCATATATTTGACTTTTGGCCTTGATGGATGACCTTGACCTTTCAACACTCAAAATGTGCAGCTGCATGAGATACACATGCATGCCAAACAACATACAATGACAGACGATCCAGGGGCAAAAAAATATACCAAAACTAAATGTAAATGTCTCACCCCAAAATTATGTACGGCATATTATTTAATCAATAGAAATAAATTCAAAGAACTCATGAAATACTTCTATTATTGTGCAATAAAACTTATACATTGAGTAGGGAGACATTTTTTTTATTTTCATGACACAACATTATGATTTGTAATTGATAATTTTAAATTACAGGAATTCTATTCATAAACATGAGTTTTAAATTTAAACATTTTGTTTTTAATTAGAGGAATGCTATGCAAACTAAACTATTCATCCTCTTACCCCAGATACATATAAACATGGCAAAGAATGGTGTGACATCATTGTCAAAGGATTCCTTGATGTTTCTGAATAGATCTGTAAAGTTGCCACTGGAAAATAATATGGAAAATTAAAATGAAACGCTGCCTTTGCCATCATCCTATTTTACTTATGACAATTAGTTTCTTATGTATCCATAAAAATGGATAAAATGTTATTATATTAATAATCTTAATGTAAGTGTTCATTCAAAAGCAGTTTAATGTGATTCTAATATAAATTCATAAACACTTATGTAAAACTCATTATTTCATCTCATGCATATTTAAATATCTTACCCTGAACCTGAGTTTGTATTTGAATTCAGTGTTTTCTGTATGCTGAAATATATATGAAAGGCATTGTGCATGGATGTAAGACAAAAAGCAACAACTAACTGATCATGGCATATTCATAAGAGTAACACAAGCAGTTTGTATATATAGCTTATTTGCTGAACACGTTTCAATACTTAAGGCCTTAATTGCTTGTAACACTAAAATGATAATAGATTTCTTTCATTCAAATCACAAGTAAATTACTAAACATAATAAGTCCAATGTTGTTTAATCAAGTTCAAACTTCAAAAGATGAAAGTGTAATCAACTGAAAATCAACTGGAAATTATGAAATATCAATACAAACATTCTATGACAAGCAATTCTGTAAAAAGATTACAGAAAGATTAAAAAGATTACACTGTCAAAAAGATGCATATACTTGTTATGAAAATATGCAAAATTTTAGCTTCACATAAACCTACAGCAATGCAAATTGACATAATAATACAGCTAACAAATAAAATTAGCCACCATATAATCGAACTGTTTACATGTGGATAGACAGAGCACATGAGAACAGTTAATTACAAAACCCCACTTCCTTTAGTCATTGTATTATAGTTTGTTTATTGATATTGCAGAACGAACAATGAGTTACATAACCAAACATAAAAAAAATATTAATAAACTTAAGTTTCTCAGGTGTGCTTATATAATTAATCAAGTTAATGTTGTCCAGCTATATGACTTGTTCAAAATGCATTCACCCTTTCCCCCATAAGAAGCAAAGTGAACAAGAGCTGTCAGAGGACAGCGCGCTCGACTATTCGAGTGCTTGACAGTATAACGTAAGCCATCATGGGGAAATTGTTCATATTTAATAATTTATTAAACTATCTTTCAAAAATAAAAAAAGGAATAACAAAAATTAAAATTGTTTTTTTTTTTTTTGGGGGGGGGGGGGGTAGGGGGGGTAGAGGGGGGTGTGAGGGGGGGAGAATTTATTAGATGATGTTTAAAAAAAATGGGGGGGGTGGTGGGGGGGTAGGGGGGGGGTCGAGAGGGGGGTATAATGTGGGGTGTGGAAATTTATTAGACGAAGTTTAAAATAAAAAATGGGGGGGGGGGGGTTTGTGGTTGGGGGGGGGGAGGGATTCTGGTAGGGGCGTGGGGTATTGTTTGGGTGGAATCCATTGTGGTATTTAGGTAAGTGTTGTATTGTCAAAGTAATAATAAAATGTGATCATAAATAAAGAAGTTATGGCAATTTAAGCAAAAGGTTCAATTATCTAAGTGTAAAAGGGGCAATAATTATGTCAAAATGCTTGATACAGTGGTCTGCTGTTGTTTATAGATTGGGGTCATGTTGGTAAACAAGTATGCAACATATAAAAGCAATATGTCAAAGGATATAGGAAATATTTGGGGTAATACGCAAACTTTAACATACATTTATCAATAATATGCATATTCTAAGTATAAAAGGGGCAATAATTATGACAAAATGCTTGATAGAGTTGTCTGCTCTTGTTTATAGGTTGGGGTGATGTTGGTAAACAAGTATGCAAAATATAAAAGCAATATGTCAAGGGACAATAAAAATAAATGGGGTAGTACGAAAACTTTAACATTTGCTGCATATTCTAAGTGGAAAAGCGGCCATAATTATGACAAAATGCTTGATAGAGTTGTCTGCTCTTGTTTATAGGTTGGGGTCATGTTGGTAAACAAGTATGCAAAATATGAAAGCAATATGTCAAGGGACAAATAAAATATTTGGGGTAGTACGAAAACTTAAAACATTTGCACGCAGACGCTTACGCTAACGCCGACGCTGGGGTGAGTAGGGTAGCTCCACTATATATATTTCATATATAATAATCTAAAAATGGCTTTTGCAACTAGCATAAAACCAGAAAAGCCTGCCAGAAACTCGCAGTCTGTTCAGGTTTTATTCTGTTTGCTGCTCATCATTAACTAAGTAATGAAAATGAAGCCTTTAAAACTTGAATTTAGTAAGAAAGGTATTTAATTACATTTAACTTTCTATGGGACGACAAATGCATCAAAATACATATCTAAGTGGTAAAGGGTTAAGAAAGCATACCTTTCTACAAGGCCATACAAGAAGACTGCAAATCCAAACAGCATGGGTAACCATAGCGATGTTATGAGCACCCCTGACCAGGCAAAGTAGAAGGCAATCTTCTCACCAAAGTAGTTGCGTATCTTCCAAAGGGGCTGAAACTAAAAAAGGCAAAACTAGGATTAAAATCCAGTTAGGTATTAAAATTGTTTTGAGGAATGCATTGTGATGCTGATACTATACAAAAAGCCTAAATCTAATCTATCAAACTATCAAGCTTGCGTTCAGGGGTGTGATTGACGGGAAAGAAAATTCTGTAAACTAATTTTGGACAACAAAATATGCATTTACTGGGTGACAAACATCTTAACAAAGACAAACAAATATACACATCTTGTGAAACTTTACCAGATTTACTTGATCTACTAAGTATACACATTTAACAGAATAAATTGGGGGCAAATTCTGTATGTTCGTCATTTTGTTTCTCTTTCATTTTTGCTTAAAGTTTTACTTAAACAACATGGTCAGCGCTTTTCAGCTTTAACATACACTTTGCCCTCCCAGGACAATCAGTGAATTTTACCACCATATGTATGATTTCAACAAACTTAGTAGATGACCACAATACAATATTGTACACCAAATTTTAAACCCCTGACACTTGTGTTCTTTACTTATTCTTTATAAATAATGTGACCCCTTGGCCTGGTCATTTTTGACTCAAACTGCAGCATTTGAACAAACTTAAACGAAGAAAAAAATACTATGCTACACACCAAATATTATACCCCTGACCCAATCAGTTTAAGAAAAGATTTTTGAAGTTTATCCATATTTACTAAACAAGTCTATATTAATATAATTTGACCAAAGGGGCATTGCAAGTTTTGACCCCGGAGGCATGATTTGAACAAACTTAGCATCTAAATCCTCTGACCGTTGACATGAAAGCAATCAGTTAATACCTTTTGACCTTGGAGAAAACCTATCCAGATCTTCTGACCTCGAATCAACCACTCTAGGTCCAGTGCCCCAGATAATTATTTGGAAAATAGGGTTTTAACCCATTGATTTTGAAAAATAGGGTGATTTCATTCTCGAAATAGGGTGAAATGAGTTATAAAAATGCAAACCTTAAAATCATCGCTGCTTTACTTCAGTTGAAGCTGCACCCTTGTATTGATTCAATAAAACTGTAAACTAATATAATTAACATAAATAAACTGATGTTTCATAGCGACTTTTATCCTTGAAACTGTCCATATATAAATATAAACTTTAAACTTAAAAAAAAAAACTGATGTTAACTGATATCTTTGTAACTGTCACTCATATAGACTGATATTTTGGCGCGACTATCGCGGACGTCTTTCAACCTCTCTTAGACATTTTTATTTCGCATCATAAAGAGAAAAAAACGAAAATGAGCAAAGCATTTTCGACCGAAGCTTTTGTATTGTAGTAATTGTACGCATTAAATTTGACGAATTTGCGTAAAAGTCAAATAGGATGCGTTTTCAATATGCATGTTATTGTATTTCTTTGCGTTTTTAAACATTTTAATAGGGTGAAAGACGCAGATACGCAGCTTTTCTGGGGCACTGAGGTCTCCCGACCTTGAAGCAACATGTCTAAATCTACTGACTTTGTAGAAACATATCTAAATCTATTGACTTTGAAGCAACACGTCTCAATCTACTGACTTTGAAGCAACATGTCTAAATCTACTGACTTTGAAGCAACATGTCTAAATCTATTGACCTTGAAGCAACATGTCTAAATCTACTGACTTTTAAGCAACGTTCATGTCTAAATTTACCGACCTTGAAGCAACATATCTTTATCTACTGACCTTGAAAAAAACTGTCGGAAACTACGGATCTTAAAGCAACCAGTCTTAATCTACTGACCTTGAAGCAACATATGTTAATCTACTGACCTTGAAGCAACATGTCTTAATCTACTGACCTTGAAGCACCATATCTTAATCTACTGACCTTGAAGCAACATGTCTTAATCTACTGACCTTAAAGCAACATTTATTAATCTACTGACCTTGAAGCAACTTGTCTTAATATACTGACCTTGAAGCAACATATCTTAATCTACTGACCTTGAAGCAACATGTCTTAATCTACTGACCTTGAAGCAACATATCTTAATCTACTGACCTTGAAGCAACATATCTTAATCTACTGACCTTGAAGCAACATGTCTTAATCTACTGACCTAGAAGCAACATATCTTAATCTACTGACTTTGAAGCAACATATCTCAATCTACTGACCTTGAAGAAACATATCTTAATCTACTGGCCTTGAAGAAACCAGTCGGAACCTGTCGGATCTTAAAGCAACCAGTCTTAATCTACTGACTAATGACTACTGACTTAAGCCACTAATCTAAAATCTTAAACTGACCTTGAAGAAGCGTGGCCACGTCAGTTGCAGGTCAAGCCTGGGGTCAAGCTTCAGAGTATTCTTGTCTTGGGGCAGGGCAGCGTTGATTTTGCTGTCCGCGTCTGGGTCATACGCAGACTCCTCATGCAGCACAAACTTGTCTGTATACACCCCCTCCATCATCATGTAATCAAGGCCTGTGTAAGATTTGTGTCATATATTTGAGTCGACCCTTGGAAAACTGGGCTTAACGCATGAGCCTAAAGTGTTGACCCTGAGGTACAAAAAGCATGATAGGAGAAACATGACTTTAACTGAGTTGTCAAATCTAAACTCATTTGCTTTTTATGGACTTTTTATGGGCTTTAACCTTTTTCAAATAGGTTTTGATTGCATATAAGACCATTATTCTAGCATAATATGTATTTCTGTATGTACCCTTAGATAAAACCTTTGAATTTCTCAAATCATTACTAAAAAAGTATGTAGGTAGAAAAGATAAATAATTCACTTGGATGAAATATCAAGAACAAGAGGCCCATTAGGGACGGAATCGCTCTACTGCTATAAACACTGTGCAAGTTTGGAAAGAATAAGATGGAAACTGTGTACTTAATCGCGCAAACAAGGAGAATTTTCTCAAATTCAAGGGGAGATTATAGTGTACTTATTTCTCCGATACTGCTCATATTGAATAGGGTTTAAGTCCTCATTGATATAAAGATACTGTGCTAATATGGAAATAATTGGATGAAAACTGTGGAATTAATTGCATAAACAAGCGGGATTTCAACATTTTCTCATATTCAAGGGGAAGTCATTCTGGACTTATTGCTTCGATATTGCTCTTTTTACAAAAGGGTTTGAGTCCTCATTTGTACAAAGATACTGTGCAAGTTTGCCAAGAATTGGATGAAAATTATGGACTTAATCACAAAAACTAATGGAATTTTCAATTTTTTCTCAAATTCAAGGGGAGATAATTCTGGACTTATAACTCCGATATTTTTCATTTTCAATAAGGTTTGACTCATCATTCAAGACACTGTGCAAGTTGGGAAATAATTGGATGAAAACTTTATTGCGTAAACAAGCCTTATTTCACAATTTTCTCAAATTCAAGGGGAGATAATTCTGGACTTTGTATTCTGATGTAACCCATTTTCAAAAGGGTTCGAGTCCTCATTAATATAAAGACACTGAACAAGTTTGAAAAGAATCGGATGAAAACTGTGGACTTAATTGCGTAAACAAGAAAAAGTCTAACGCACAGACGGACGACAGAAACCACGCCATGACATAAGCTCTTCAGGCCTTCGACCAGTAGAGCTAACAAAAACTATTCAAACTAATCAAATTATAACATCAAAATAGAAACTGATTAACCAGAAAGAGCAATAAACTGGCTAAAATCCTATGAAAAAATATCACTTACGATCTTTCTTTTCAATACACAAAACACATCCTACAAGATATTTCAGAAATCGCTTTGTCATAACAATACTTAAGTAAGATTTAGAACTACTGGCCGTGGCTAAGGTTTAGTTGTACTTTCACAGCAAATGTTCACTGGTTTTGTATAGGGCAAGACATGCTGTGAAGAGTTTTGTTTTGTTTTTCAAAAAATATTTTGCGTGATTGAAATTTCTCTTTTAGAGGGAAGGGGTAATAATTAAAACAAAGAACAATGTATTCCTAGGTTATAAATCAAGGTATATTATGAGAAAATCAAGTGATGATCAATAGTTTTATTTTGTTACACTTTATAAAATGCTTAAACAATCAACAATCTATACTGATAAGCCAGATATACAGATAAAAACTGTTTAAATTGTTTATTCTTAATAAAATCCCTCAGATCTAAATTTTGTTTTCTGTGAAACTTAAAATTTTCCGGTTTATGCCAATATCATCTTCAATATATCAAATACATCCATCATATTACAGATATATAAAATGGTCCTCAGAACCTACGACTACTCACCAACTTTCTGAAGGTCCCCCAGCTCATTATTTCCCTTGACACATCCACAGCAAGACCCACTCCTATCTGTGAACAGTAAGTAACACATAAATAATTAACATTTACATGAACTTCAAATTCAAAGAGATCTAAATAAAACAGAATTGTTCACAAGCAAACGAAAAACAACAACCATGCAAAGCCCATACATTTTAATGTTTACAAATAAAGAAAGGATTGATTTTGAACATATTTGTAACAGGCCATTAGCATACAACTTAAGAATGAAATGGATGGAATGCATCAACCAAATAAAGAATAAGTCATGCAAAAATGTTTCTTATGCCTTACTCGACAAGCTAAGCTAAACTGTCCACAAATTAGACCACAAAACCTTGTGTGACTTTATAGCAAACATGGAAGCTCCTGAGCGGACTATGCGGATGAGCAGCGTGTTCTGGCTGGGGCTACGCCGGCTGCATAAGGCATACAAACAAAAAGCGTGAGCCTATACTGGCATTTCATTGGTTGTTTAAAACATTGTCTTCATCAACTTACATAAACACAGTCATGTCCCAGTAATGGTCATGTTCCCAACCAATCAAAATGTAGGTATTTATTTTATTTTTGTAAGTGAGAACATTAAGTAAGATCTTTTTTGCTATAAAAGGGCTCACGTTTCTGACCAAATAAGATTTAACACAATATGTTATAAACGTAACTTAAAAACAGTTGTGTAACATTGTGTGTACTCATGTAAGCTCCATATAACAATATTAAAAATATTATGAAAGCAACAGTACATGCGACATGCATATTATAAATAAGATTATTATTATAAACAGTGATCACATACATGTTATATTTCAAGTGACAATTGAAAAGGAAAATAAACAAGGGTTGCATGAGTATAATAGTGATGGTTAATAAGGATTAATTACCATAATTACTCTGAATTTTCTGACACTAACTTTTCAGACGCCCACTTTTATAGCCAAAACATTTATTTTTTTGTTTTACTCCAATTTCTCCTACCCCAAAATTGTCCATTATATATATGACTCATTATTTTTTGACATTTGCATTTTATCAGAATTCAATTTTTTTGTATCTAGTGATACATCACACATGTTTTACAACCTGATGATTTTCAGGAAACCTTGCAGAAGAATTAAAAAACAAAGGCCGTTTGTTAAACATGCATGCCCCCCATATGGACTGTCAGTTGTAGTGGCAGCCATTGTGTGAATACGTTTTTTGTCACTGTGATCTTGACCTTTGACCTAGTGACCTGAAAATCAATAGGGGTCATCTGCCAGTCATGATCAATGTACCTATAAAGTTTCATGATCCTAGGCGTTAGCTTTCTTGAGTTATCATCCGGAAACCATTTTACTGTGTAGAGTCACCATGACCTTGACCTTTGACCTAGTGACCTGAAAATCAATAGGGGTCATCTGCGAGTCTTGATCAATGTACCTAAGAAGTTTCATGATCCTAGGCGTAAGCGTTCTTGAGTTATCATCCGGAAACCATTTTACTGGTTCTAGTCACCGTAACCTTGACCTTTGACCTAGTGACCAGAAAATCAATAGGGGTCATCTGCGAGTCATGATCAATGTACCTATGAAGTTTCATGATCCTAGGCATAAGCGTTCTTGAGTTATCATCCGGAAACCATTCGGTGGACGGACCGACAGACAGACCGACCGACATGAGCAAAACAATATACCCCCTCTTCTTCGAAGGGGGGCATAATAACTTGACCATTACATTTTTGCTATTGGTAAATAGGCATACATACCGTTAAAAAACAATGCCTGAACTGATAACTACTTGAGTAATCATAGTAAGGAAACAATGAGTTTAATTAATTGTTTAATGCTTTTTTGTTTTTTTGTCTGTATCATTGCAATATGTATAACAACTGAATGATGTCAAGTTAAACAAAATTGTTAATCTTATTGCTTAACAAAATAAGCTAAAATAAAGCTTCCTTCATGAGTACCACTTTTTAATGCAATTATCTTAAGCAATATGCTCCTGCTAAAGTGTGACACATAGGATTTCATTTTATTGGGCTGTATTTTAATATCTTGAAGGTAATGAAAATCTAGTTTATTTTATTGCTTATTAAATATTTATACCACAGAATAATAAAATGCTTATCACTGTACTGACCCTGTCGTCAAATTACAAACTTTGAAGATCTTTCTGTAAGACAAAATCAAACACTATGAACAGATTTTAAAGTCATTCCAAACTTAATATCCGTTTGTAATTAGTACTAAATGGCATAGTATTTACAAGTACGTGCTATCATTCATAGGTGACATTAAGTGACATTATTCACAGGAATATAGGGACATCCAATACATAAGGAATGTTACTTTCTGTGTGTCTCTACATTTTTGAAAACTGTATTTTGGGATTATTTTTAATATCTATCTTTTCGGGAACGTAAAATTAATAATTATCTTTTAAAGTGTATGAACACTTAGAGTTATTATGAAATTGCTTTTTTTATATCTTTTTTAAATGATAATACAAAATACAAGAAAACCATATTGTAGTGCAAAATAAAATAAAATATAGAGTGATTCTTAAAAACAGAGGATTTAAATACATGCATAACAGAAATAGAATTTATACAGATTAATAAAAAAGAAACAAAAAGAAACATTAAATTTGCTAATCTATTTGTATGAAATAATATGCACATGATATCTTAAACATGAATATTGTTTAATATATATTACCTGCAAGGTATGAACCAAAAGATAGCATAAATGTAACATGTATTTGTCATTATAAATATTAAATGTGTAATCAAACACCTGCAATTGACGAACACAATGTTGTTGTCTTTTATACCCCCATCACACCAGATTGCCTTCCTTACTGCGTCCTTACGGCGACCCAGGTCACAGTGAGGATGTCATAGACGCCCGGAGGGACGCAGTATGGACGCAAGAGGACGCCGAAAATTGCTCAGGACGTGAGCCCACAGCGACCACTTTGAACATGTTCAAAGTGGTCGCCGAAGTCTGGCGTTTTTACGGTGTTCTGTTAAGGACACAATAGTCGTAGTAGGAATGTGGTAGGGTCGCTGTAAGGTCGCCATGGACGTAGTGTGGTTGCCGCTAAAATTTACAGAAAATAATCATTGACTGCAAGGCGACCGTACGGCGACCTTATTGCGGCTTTAGTACATCCTTTGTACGTCTATTGCGTCCTCAGAACGACTATGGCGTCCTTACTGCAACTTCATTGCGTCCTTACGGTGTCTATTGCGACCCTACTACGACTATGGCGTTCATACTGTGACCCCAGTGCGTCTTTAGGAACGCATAAAGGACGCCTTGAGGACGCGCAGAACGCCATAAACCAGGACGCTGGTGTGACGGGAAGGCGAAAAACAGCATTTTTACCCAAAAATTCATTGGCGTCCGGTGTGACAGGGCTATTATGAAAGTAGTTCTAAATAAGGCTAAATAGTAAATCATATCAAACTATTCATTATGACTTAAAAAAATATATATAAACGGTCTCAAAGAACTTGACTTATTATGTGAATACTTAAATACTCTCAACTGTTCTGAAGTCCTGTTTCAGCACGTTAGTATAAGAGCATCAAGTTTAGAACAAAAAGTAGTGTTAGCCCTTTGAGCGCTGGAACCGGATTTTGAAGGCTTTTGCAAACAGTTTGGATCCAGATGAGACGCCACAGAACGTGGTGTCTCATCAGGATCCAAACTGTTTGCTATTCTGATAGTATTCTTTGAAAAAAATCGAAGAAAATGCTAATTTAAGAAATTCAGCAGATGACATTTTTGCAGACGACAAATTTCCCAGCATGCAAAGTGTTAGTAAAGTTGAAAACATGAGTCAATATTAGAACTTGAAACTTAAAACTCAATAACAGTGGTTTACATCTCTGGAGTATGGCTTTAAGTGATTGTTCCAGTGCTGGAAAAAACACCATAGTTACAGAATTAAATAATTAAATCTAGCAGTGTCTACATTATAACTAATAATTCTAGCAAACAATCTAATTATAATATACTGTAAGAGACGTTCACTGGCTGATTACAATCATCACAACTTAAACTATAAGCGTAGCCCATTTATGCCTAGTGGACTCTCCCATCCTTCTAAATTGGATCACTTTATTTCCAAAATTAGGGATGAATATATTTATTTCTATATTTAGAATATTTCTAACATCATGCGGCCTCTCATCTGGGTCTACCATGTTTGCCAAGGCCTTTTTTCTAGACGCTAGGCACAAATGGCTTAAATAGAAAATATTCATGCCCTCAGAATGTAAATATTAACTTCCACAAATGTCAGTCATATTTAAATTTGTTAGCAATTTTATTAAATCATTACACTTTTATATCATGCATCAAATTGTCTAGTGGTTAAACTCTTAATGGGGTTTAACTTTTTAGCACAAAGGAGCAGATTCCTTTAGTTCATGATTTGACATGTCTTTGATTTTTTGGATGACTGGACTTAAAATGCTTTAATATTGCAAAGTCTGGTGAGAAGTTTTTAATTTTTGTGGAAACTGTTGAAAACTCCCTATATTTTAACGTCAATCTTAGAGCTTAATTTCAAGACTGTCACAATGAAAGCAGAGAATGTGTATTCCTTTAGTCTTAAAATCACAAAATTACATAATAATCACTTCTATATGGTTCACCAGCATTGTGTTACAAAAATTAATTGAACACTCAACCTATAATAAGATGTTTGCAGATTTTATTTTTCATCTTTGTTGAAAAGACAAAAGTGCTTATTATCAAACTGATTACCAGTGGTTCAAGTACAAACAAAGTTGAACACAAAGCCGTATAGTAAAAGGACCTGTTCCCGATATTCAGAATATGCCGAAATCGCAATTAAGTGAACAAGTCCATTTGTATAAGAAGTATTCATTAAGGAAATTTGTAAATTCATAGCCGCACTTTCAGCTCCCACTGACAATATCTAGGAACAGGAAGTGTTGTCATTTTGAAGGCCTTGATACTATCATACAAAACAGACTTTGTCCTCAGACAAACATAATGATGACATAGAGAATATTTATTGCATTTAAGCCTGTTTCTACATTCAACATGAACCTAATGAAGGGGCCATGGCTGGATTCATTTTTCCTATCTCCAGTCCACAGGTGTTAGGCACGTGGCCAATTCACTGAAACACTATCAATATGTCATAAAACAACATTTTTCATAACTTTGGCCAAAACAATTCTGATACTACATCAATGTTGTTTTGAAAAATGTTTTAAGACATATTGATAGTGTTTCAGTGAATTGGCCACGCGCCCAACACCTCTGGTCCAGTCAACAGGAAGTGACAAGGTTTATTAGGTTAGTAGTGCATTCATGTACCACGGACAACATATGACACAGCACTTAATTCAAAACACATCTACTTACCCGGCAATACTGATTTGAGCAGGTATCATACCTGTAGATTCCACAATGAATTGTTAGTCTACACATGGCTGGCTTGTAACACATGGCATTAAAAATGTAGACATGCTTTTTCCCGTATCATAATAGATCTACTTGATGATATTAAGTGTGCTATATATTTCTTTGATTAAAGAGGCTGTTTAAACACCAAAGAAATAACCCATTATTATCAATATTTAACACATCAAGGAAGATTAAAAATAAACACTTATATTATTTAATGTGTGAACAATTTCCCAAAACCATTGCTAAACAGTGCACAATGTATGAGTATATTCTGAAGTATACAATCTAGGGTTATTCTCGCAGGTTCAAGGCATTTGATTATCCGTACACTGTTATTTCAAATGTTAAATGCATAAGAAAAGTCAGCAGCACTAGAAAAATTCATAACAATTACTGGTACATTTGATTTCCAACAAACTCACAACTGGTTTGTTAACAAAACTAAACTAAATGACATAGACGTAGTTCCATGATTGCATTTAATAAATGTTGATTCTACAGTTTCGGACTTTGAATAAAGACAGACACAATAAACTAACATATTTTCAGCAATTTTAACTGTTGTTTAAAGATTTCATTATGACTAGACATAATGTGAAGAATAAGAGAACTATTTTTCCAAGAATACACATACATGCAAGCAGATTAAGCTAAGAAACTTGCAGCTAAGCATATTATTAATTTTTTAACTTTAGTGCTTTTGAAATGTAATTTTGTAGACACTGGTTAAATAGAATTCTCGTTAGGTGTAAGGATTTATAACAATGATCTGCCATGGCACGATAACAAAAATATGGCTCGCTTAAGCTTATCTTATTTTGATTTTCAAAGCCTCATCAAAGCGGCACCAACCATGTATTGCCTATATTCTGTTCAGTGATTCTTAAATTGTATCCGACATGTTATGCAAAAATAGATAACAAGTTTCTGATGTTACAAATATAAAGATGCGTTGATTACATATAGCCATCTACTCACATGCAAAGATCAAACATTTTAAACAGAAAGTATATGTTCCAAAAGCTAGCACATCATGCAGTTCTAGCAGTTTGTTACCCATGCAGCGTACCACTATAAAAGTCTGCGGTAGTAATTTCATCTGGATAAAACATTTAAGACAATTATGATTATATTTATACACTGTTTTAAATGCATATGGTTTGGGCATATTTTTAAAGTACACAGAATAAAGGATAAAATATCACTGAAGATATGTTAAACATTCACATTGTGGCCTGCGTTCTACCACTTCACAACTGCTCTTACTACTAAAGAATCTTTCTTTCATAATGTGCTTATTTAATTAACACCCCTATAATTTTGGCCAATTTGTTTTCTTTTGTTTTGTTTTCCTGATATATTTTCTAAAGGCCTTCAAGGTGTGTTAGAATTTGTTAGTAGATGCAATACAACCTCAGTTCTGCAATTTTAATTACAAATGGATTTATTCATATTAAGTGTGCATGCCTGAAAATTCCGAATCATGAAAATTAATAGTTTACTCTCTTTAAGATGTAAGGCATACACTGAGGTTGGATTTAACTGGATCCAATAGCTGGACTGGGTAAGTCTACTAACCTGTCGGTGACATGTCTGTTTTATTGACAAAAACAAACCAAAACAAACATTAAATAAAAATTGAATAAACAAAGCAGAATTTTCTGTTCGTGCAAACCTGACTTTACAGGTTCTTATCAGTTGTATACACATGGCTTTTCAGCTGTTGAATCAATTCACTAAGAAAGTTCAATGTCGTGATTTTAAAAAGAATCCTTTCAGTGTTTTCAACTAAAAAAATTAGTAATGTTCAGAATGCTATCACTTAAAGGCAAATCAATTATATTTCAAGAGTTTTAATGAAAGAGTTTATCTAAAGAGGGCATATATACCTACTGCCATACTAGATAACATGACATTTATAAATATTTATGAGCCGTGCTCTGTGAAAATGGGGTTTAATGCATGTGTGTATAGTGTCGTCCCAGATTGGCCTGTGCAGTCTGCACAGGCTAATCAGGGATGACATTTTCTGCCCAAACTTGATTTTTGCTAAGTAGAGACTTTCTTTAAAAGAAAAATATCATAAAGGCGGAAAGTGTTGTCCATGATTAGCCTGTTTGTAATGCACAGGCTAATCTGGGACAACACTTACCGCACATGCATTAAACTCTCTTTTCACAGAGCTCGGCCCAAATATATTTTGAAGATAGCCCTAATTCCGTGTGCAATTGTTGTATCTGCTAGAGATCTCTACATGAGTTACAACTGTTTTGCGCTTGACCCTTTATGTACTGGGACAATATGAGGGTTGAGCATGAAACTGTCTCATCTGATATCAAAAAGCTGAGCAGATAGGCAAGTTTAACGCTCATGTCTCAAAGTTAAGTACAAATATTAAAAAGTTCCTTAATTCTTATATCAAACATATCTGACATGAACATATGCTCAAGCATTGAAGTGCCAAAACTATCAGGGTGAAGTACCGTTTCCATGTAGCTGTATGTTTTAACACTTTCAGTGCTGGAACCAAATTTTGAAGGCCTTTGCAAACAGTTTAGATCCAGATGATACGCCACAAAATGTGGCGTCTCATCAGGATCCAAACTGTTTGCTATTCTTATAGTATTCTTTGAAAAAATCCGAAGAAAATACTAATTTTAGAAACTCAGCAAACAACATTTTAGCAGACGACAAATTTCCCAGCATGCAAAGGGTTAAGGCAGGAATATTTATTTGACTTGTATGAAAATGCCATGCTCCACAACCGATAAAATTACATGACTGGCATCATGGTCCTGTATTGCTCATTTTGTATCCATAACTATAGGCTATAGGTTACATTACACTAAATCATTGTGTATCCCTCCGTGGTCCATTCGAAAGTAGTGCCTATTTCTAAAGAGTTCCTTTTCTCTTCTTGAATATAAGCCATTTAACAATGTGAGACATGTCTTTTGTGGTTATTTGTAATATCCTGTATGTGTCTGGAGTACTTTGATGCCTTGGATTGGAAGCTAACTTAAAAGATGGACTTTTGAGGGTGTGTTTTCTATTGTGTGGGGCTTTTGTCGAAATTAGGATTCCGAAACACGTTTTTCAACGGTGGGTTCATTTGTCAGCGATTTACTTTCTTAGAAGTTGCGAGACGGTATGTTTTTGATTGCAATTATTGGAAGAGGACAGATCCATCTTTAAAATGATACCAGGTTCGGAAAAATTGATACGTCGAAAAGGCAAGAAAAATGCTGTGAAAGTTGTCAGTTTTATAATGGGACCCTATGGGAATCGGAATTAGTGTAATATAACCTTAAAAAAGCACATTTACTGCAATGTCAAGGTCACATGGATTCGTCTGCAAGCGAGACAAGTAGAACATGAATTTTAATGAATGTTTTGATGATTTGGGTGCTAAAATAGATGAGAGATGTCAATATTTTGGTTCAAATGGATGTTTTAGGTGGTTTTGGACTGTTCCGGATGGGAGGGGGACCTGGTATGGACAAGTAAGGGTTACATTTCCAACAAATCTTGAATGTAAATATTATTATGTCCAAAGATTGAAGTTTCAGGTGGAGAGCAAGATGAAAAATATGCCAAATCACATGAATGCAACCCATTTATGCCATTTTTCTCTTTGTTTGTAGGCCTGACCATTTGTCCCTTTTGGCGCAGACGGTCAACAATCCGCTAGCTGTCTTGCTCTGACTGGTGCACTGGACATGATTTCAATGAGAGTCATCATACTGATTGTTTAATTCAAACATGAATTTCAGTTTGTTCGTTAGAGTACTAACTTAGCTGTGTATTTACAGTGGACGTAGTGGTGCGTCGCATGCGGTAGACTAGGTATTTCCATATATACACTATGTTTACAGAATTGCGGCCGGTGAAGCAACATAGCTGATGAGTAAATAGCGCTAGTTCTTCAGACAAATAACTTTATTTTCAACCTATAAAGCATATTTAGCTGTAGGTGGGGCCATTTAGCTGTAAGATCTGGCTTTGGTTCTGTTAAGCCCTTAGAGTAATGAATTTCAGAGTGAAGACCATAGCGCCTTTTCCTAGTCGAGTATCGGGCAGCTGTATGTCTTTTCAGAAATGCACATGTCTTCTTTAGTATGTCATTGTGATTGCTTTTAAGATAGGCAATAAACTCATAACCTTTAGAAAAAGGAGCATCTGTAAATTCAGATTTCACTATTTCAGAGTCAGCCAGACCATGATTGAGCTTAAGGATTGTGCTGCGGATGCGGCCTGTGCAGTTCCGGGAGAAAGTCACTGTCTTGGGCATTGCGGTCTGGTATCAGGTAAGCACTATTGAAAGCCTCACACTTTTGGGGGGTCTGAAGCCTTGTGCTGTCAATGCTATCTGGTTCAAGTACAATTAGAATGCATTCTTCAAGCAGTACTTCATCAGATATGGTTATCTCAAGCTTACAGTTCTCGGGCAGATATGACTTCGATGTGTTCTTGCCAGCAGAACCCCGACAGGCCAAACTATGCGTTAAGCACTATTTTCCACAGCAACCCTTGCAGACAAAAAAAAATACTTGAAATTACTTCTGGCATTTAATTTCTAATTTCCTTTACATCTCTTTTGTATGTTTGTTTGCTCTTTTTAACTCTGACATGCCATCTTGCTCGGATTGATAGAGCATACCTGTTTTGTTTAGAGCCGAGTCCCCAGCTGCTCGAGTTTGCCGTGTCAATAATGATAAAGCCATGGCATGATGTCTCCTTTATGTGTTTCCTTATCTCAGTGTTGAACATAATTGCCAGTTTCAGGGGCCTTAACATTTTATTTTATTAAAGGTCTGGATGATCCTTGCCTGACTCCGGGTTTGTGTACACCTCAATCCGACTCCCTGTCCGGTACCATGGCCGCAGTGGTGCAGCCCTTGTGGACGATCCATCGACATCCTGAAAGGTCAACACTTCACCAAGCTGGGAAAATTGATCCTGATAGTCATCCCCAGGTAGTGAAATGAATGTACACTGAACTACAGAGGAATCACACCCAAATGACTTTTCTGACATTAGTGTGGCCCCTCGGGCAGGAATTCCTTAGCAAACATGCTTTTTTGCATGGGGACTGTGGCATTTTTGCAAAACTTAAGCTTTCAACGCTGGATTTTAAAGAGAACACTTAATAAAATGAAGCCAACAGGACTTATTTTAATGAGAGAGACTATCTGGATGAGCAACAAATGTCACATTGTGTCGTAAGCTGTTGAAGGAGCGATTTGCGCCATTTCAAGTGTTAATTTTGGGTAGCAGGCTTGTATCGGCTTGAAAGCTGCAAATTATTCCTCTCATCATGATAGCATTAATTATTTTAATTGCAATGTGTATGTTTAGATTGTAAGTGAAGCTTTTAATAATAATTTTCTTGAAAAACATGATTTTATATGCTGTCAGTGAGTTTTTTTGTGTGAAAAAAGTGCTTAAAATAAAAAAAAAGTCTCCTTTTTCATCAAGAAAAGTACACTGATTCACAATCAATACATTTATTTGGGCCTTTTGCTGATATATTGGTGAATTTCGCATGCAATGATCCCAGTTTTTGCCATAAAAGTTACGCGTAACAATAATTAGAGACACAAAATCAGCTGTCGTCACTTAGACTAAAAATCATGCATTCCGACTTGACTGCGGCCAATTTAGTCACCGCTTTAAACGGCCATTTTAAGGCCTTTTCCCCCCTCCGAATGCACTGAAATTGCATATTCATTGTGGAAATAGTTTAAATCTCATGTGGAGAAAGTTTGAAAAGGATAGGACAAAGTTGAATTCCCTTAAAGGTTACATTACACTAAATCATTGTGTATCCCTCCGTGGTCCATTCGAAAGTAGTGCCTATTTCTAAAGAGTTCCTTTTCTCTTCTTGAATATAAGCCATTTAACAATGTGAGACATGTCTTTTGTGGTTATTTGTAATATCCTGTATGTGTCTGGAGTTCTTTGATGCCTTGGATTGGAAGCTAACTTAAAAGATGGACTTTTGAGGGTGTGTTTTCTATTGTGTGGGGCTTTTGTCGAAATTAGGATTCCGAAACACGTTTTTCAACGGTGGGTTCATTCGACAGCGATTTACTTTCTTAGAAGTTGCGAGACGGTATGTTTTTGATTGCAATTATTGGAAGAGGACAGATCCATCTTTAAAATGATACCAGGTTCGGAAAAATTGATACGTCGAAAAGGCAAGAAAAATGCTGTGAAAGTTGTCAGTTTTATAATGGGACCCTATGGGAATCGGAATTAGTGTAATCTAACCTATAAGCATCTTCACATAAAATGTTGATTTAATACCAAGCATAAAAAGCAACAAACAGCTGAATCATTCAGCATGCTTTGTTGATATATAAAGTAACAAAAAGTCAAAATGCTTTTTTCAATGTAGTTTGTTTTGAGTGCAAATTGTATATGAAATATTGTTTTATCCCCTAAACATTACCATAGGAGAGCAATACAGAAACATAATTTATATTTCATGGTTTGTATAATAAATATTTAACTGAGAAAAACTACATTTGATGCAATATTTAAAAAAACAACATCAACTTAATTTTAAACAACAAAAAGAACATAACATTAAACAGAAAGTATCATAATACACTCAAATAATTAGTGCATGCTAAGTAATAAGCATTCTAGATTGACAACAAACAAGAAACAGTGTCACATTTAAAAAAAATCTTGTATCTATCAAAAATGCTATACCATAGTAGTTCAGTTTCTATAGATACTCTATAGCATAAAATCAACAAGTAAACCTAGAATATCAGCATATATACTGGTAGAGATTTTTATTATAACCTACCCGTATATTGCATTATTTGCCCAAATCACCTAAATTTTGCAACCACTCTATACCAGTCTTCATGCTAAAAATTGCCGAAAAGCTCACGGCTTAAAAAATGTCATTTGGCTTGTAAACATGCATAAATATATTTATCCTATTACCAGATGAAAATCGATAGTATAACAACGATCGTATAAACATTAGCTTTATACTATCGCTATTTTTAGATCAGATTTGGGTTTTTCCGAAAATTGGAGAATCTGCTTTTGTCAACAATAGAAAAACAAAATCATCAAAAAATGCGATATTTTACAATTATTAATCGAAAATAGGGAGGAAATAATAGGATAAATAAAATATTATGTGAGTTTGGGATAAAGATCAAGTTTATCATGCTCGGCACGAACCATGATAGCGCTCGGCAAGCCTCGCGCTACATCGGTTCTAAGCCTCGCATGATAAACTTGATCCCAAACTCACATAATATTCTATATATAGTAGAAGAAATTTCACAAGTGTGCACTGATTGATATACCATTCAGGCCAATTGAATAATAAAATAAATGTATAGACTGCTATATACAATTTTATCATCTATTTTTACCAAACAAAACCTAGGTAGGCTCTCAGCAGCATCCCTGCTATTGAAAAACTAGAAATACATGTATGTAAGCCGTACACATATGCCCCCACATTACACTTTTGTCTGAAACTTCAACTAATGTCAAAAGAATCTGAATCAACATATGGAGGTTCACTAGTTTACATGCTGGTTAATATGTTTGTAAAGTTTCATCCCTCTAGCATCATTTAATTTTAAGTTACGAATAATGCAATATAACTTTTTTTTACTCAAAAGGGGTCATTACTCCAGTTTTGTTGAAAACCTGCAAACCAAAATATAAAGGTGCGCACATGCATATTAATTTGTTTGTAAAGTTTCAGCCCTATAGCAGTACTTCTTTTTGAATAACACGCTACAAAATTAAAAAATATTATTTCTTGCTAAAAGGACATTTAACTGAATATTTAAAAAATATCCTAACCGTATTATAGGGGTGCGCAAGTTCAAATGCAGAAAGATGGTCAATGTCAAGCTGTATGCTCTTCCCCTATAAAGGGGGACACTAAAAACCCATGTTTGGGTGATTTTTTTGCTGACAAAAATTTAAGCAAGACAACCACTCTTCATACTTGCTATTATGTAAAATATTTCACAAAACCGATACAATCAATTTCAGGATATCATTTGGGGAACCTACCTGCGAGCTTGCCCTTCTTAAACAGATTTCTCGCGGACTCCCCTGTCGTCCTCAAATCAATGTTTATGAGTATGTGTTCCACCTGAAATGAAACATAATGTGACCTGAAAACTAAATGAGCCACGTTTTGGGAAAATGGGACTTAACCCATGTGTGTAAAGTGTCATAAGTCTGCACATGCTTATCAGGGACAACACTTTCCCCCTACAATAGATTTTTGTTTAAACAAGACTTTGTTTCAACTTAAATTCCATACAAGCAGAAAGTGTCGTCCCTGATTAGCCTGTGTAAACTTCAAAGGCAAATCTAGAATGATACTTTACGCACATGCATTAACCCTTTGCATGCTGGGAAATTTGTCGTCTGCTAAAATGTCGTCTGCTGAATTTCTAAAATTAGCATTTTCTTTGATTTTTTTTCAAAGAATTCTATCAGAAAAGCAAACAGTTTGGATCCAGATGAGACGCCACGTTCTGTGGCGTCTCATCTGGATCCAAACTGTTTGCAAAGGCCTTCAAAATTCAGTTCCCACACTGAAAGAGTTAAGCCCTCTATCTTCTGCAACAAATGCATGAATTCAGTTTCCATGAAAAATCATTTGTTCATAGTCATAGTGGATCATCAGGAAAACAAACCTTATGGGAATGTATAGATTTGTGTGAGTGAGTGTGGGTGTGGCTTAGTTTTGTTTTTGTATTTTGCCATTTGAACACTTGTTACCTAATATAAATATCATAGGCTAACCTAAACAAACTTTGCCAGGAAAATTTATTTAAGCAGTTCTAAGTGCACTGCTTATGCCAGGGAACGAAAACATTTCATGACAAATAACCCCACAAGTTATGTGGCTGGGCCGGGTATCAAACAGCCATTCCATGGATGTGTAGTCAAGTGTGCCACCAACTGAGCTAGTCGGCCTGAGGTGTATTTGCAGTTACCAGGATGACGTCTTACCAGGATGGCTCTGAGGGCAGGTCTGAAGAAGTTAGTCGGGTCATCATGTCCGTCGTACAGGTTCATGTGTTCCATCTTGAATGGCGCACTCACAAGGTCCACTGAAATATGAGCACTCAGATGATGTTGTACTTTTCCATCTTTTGAGCCTAGCACTGGGAAAATTAGGCTCAATGCATGTGTGTTAAGTGGCATCCCAGATACACTTTGCAGTATCTGGCCAATCTGCGACCCACTTTCTGTCTGAACTGGATTTTTGCTAATATGAGACTTCCTTTAAACAAAAATACCAATAACAGTGGAAAAAGTCGTTGCTGATTAGCCTGTGGAGCATACACAGGCTACATGTAATCGGAACAACAATTTATGCACATGCATTGAGCCCTATTTTCCCAGAAAGTGGCTTATTTAGTTAATGACATCCATGTAGCTGGTTAAATACACATCTCATCATTTCCAGAATACATGACATTGGGTTTCATAGTATATATCACAAACTGCACTGGTTTACAGAACATAACAAGCAGTATATGTAAGATTTTTTCAACAAATTTTCAGAAGGTCTCACAAAGAATATGTCTGTTCATCCAATGACATTTTGAATACTGAATCCCATATGCAACTGAATAAAGCCAATAAAAACTAATATCCAAGCTACTGAAACATAATTGCTCAACTAGTATGCAATGTCTGCACAGACTTATTAATTTAAATTTATTAATTTCAAATTGGCAGAATGGATTTTTTTATTAAATTAAAGGGGTTTTCTTTGCCTTCATCACACATACCTTGGTCATCTGTTACAAAGTTGTCTCGAATGAATTTATCTAAAAAGGTTGGGGTATCCACATTTTCACTCTCACACTGCAAAGTAAATGTAATATTATATCAGCAAATAATCCATGCAAGAGATATCTGATCTCCACATAATTATGATAAAAAATATTAGGGGTCCGATAAAATGTTAACATTACAGGACCCCATTCTGGTAAAACAAATTCAATCTCTAGGACATTCAAATATTTTTGGCTTATAATATCTTATTTACCTCTATCAATTATTACAGATAAAAAGAACTTTTATGTTTGAAAATTATAATCCAAATAATTATACATTTCCTATAAGGTATTAATCAAAAGATAAATTAAAGAATGTTTTTTTTTGTAAGTGAATAGTACTTAATCAAGCAAAAAGGTAAAAAATATGTATACAGTAACAATCCAACTATTAACTATGACTTAAAAAAAGTGGAATATTGATAGTGTCATGTTTCAGCATGTTAATATGAGATTCATAAACCCAGTCCAGTTGTCTTCTACCCCACCTTACGCAACTCATCTATTGTTCTTATTACTATATTTAAAAAAACATATATCACTAACAATTTAAAAAAAACTGTAAATACTAGCATATCATGTATTATATGTTTGACATTACTATTGTTGTATAATATCACTTTGTTCTTGACCATGCACATATATACATTGTATGTTTACATTCAATACAAAAAAAATGTTAGTATGAGAACATCAAGTTTAAAACTTAAAGTTATAGTGTTCAAAAAAGTAAAGTTTAAAATGTAGAGAGTTAGTATTAGCTTAAAACTCAATAACATTGGTTTACATCTCTGGAGCAACTCCTTAAATGATTTTTCATGCGCTGGAAAAAAATGCCATAGTTAAAGCATTAAATCTAGCACTGCCTACAGTAACTAGTAATTCTGTAATGTACATAATACAGAGAAGTGCACTGAAAATCATCACATCAACAACTCTTAGCGTAATAAGGAAAAGATGCCTCAGATTGTTAATAGGAACTCTCACAAACGTCAGTCATTTAACCCTTTCCAACTAAGATATGTATTTTCACGCATTTGTTGTCCCTTAGAAAGTTATCTATAATTAAAGACCTTTTTTACTTGATTTCAGTTTTAAAGGCTTCATTTCCAACCCTTTACTGATGAGCAGCAAACAGCATAAAACCTGAACAAACTGCGAGGTACTCGCAGCCTGTTCTGGTTTTATGCTGGTTACAAAAGCCATTTTTACTTTGCTTCTTATGGAGGCAAGGGTTATATTAATCTGAAATTTTATTACCATTGTTACCAAAGCCTAAAATATTATTGCATGGATAACTGCAAACAAACAAAAAACTCCATGATCCTAATCAGTACAATTCGATGATGTTCTGTCGTTACAATTCAATGATGTTCTGTCATTACAATTTGATGATGTTCTGTCATTACAATTCGATGATGTTCTGTCATTACTATTTGATGAGGTTCTGTATAATCTGGTGATGTCAAGTAAAATCCAGGCAGGATCTTACTTCATGTAATAACTTGGGTTGTCAGTGAAACAATATTTATGCATGCATGATTATTTTTAACAAGACTATTGCCAAGCAATATATGTCCCCTACCGACTCCACCTTTGTCAGAAATAATTTTTATTATATTTGTTGCCATAGCAACCAGTATTTTTGACGTAGGAAAAAAATGAAATGACATGCATAATGTCCTTATTGCCATCTAGCCATGTTTCAAGTTTCATGAAAAAATATTAAGCAGTTTAAAGTTATCCCAGGATCCAGAAAAGAGTGACAGACTGACAGAGTGACAGACACACAGAGCGCAATCCATAAGTCCCCTCCGGTGAGACCAGTAGGGGAAAATAATAACATACCAATACATCAACAGCCGACATTCTTTCAACCAAAAATAAGTTAAGACAACAAAGTATTAAACTATTGTAAATTATTCCAATTTTATCCAAACTATTTTACATCTTTCAAAGGCATCTCCAATGACACCAGCTCTGCCTCCTCACACAGTCGACGAAATGGACAGTGGATCTGCGTGAAGACTTTATCCCCGATAACCAACTTCTGAAGCTGAAGACCTTGTTCTTCCATCGCTAGGAAAAGAAATGATACATGTACAGAAAACACATGAACAATTATCTTTTCCAACCAGCTAAATTATTAATGTTTATTTATCTAAATGTCAGTTCTGTTTTCAAAATGGTCAGAATTGTACAAATAATAATTAAGAACTATTGAAGGACAGCGTTATCAAATTGTTCTATCTTTTTCAGAGGTTCTAAAGCTTTTTTATAAACCAAACTTTTTGTATACAATCTAGCAATAAAGTTACATTAGCTATCAAGTAATTAAGATTTTTTTCTAAGTTTCAAAATATTAAGAAAAGACACATAAACATTGAATTTTAATTGGAAACATTATTTTGACTGTTGAATTTGAAAGAATGTGTCCTATATACAAAAAAAAGGCAAAATGAAGTTGTTGTAAAATGAACCAGTATCTATGCTTGTATCACATCAGCTCATTTACTTTTTGCGTGTTATAAATCATAAACCATTTTTCTATATTTAGAGAAAGTGACCTTGATCCTGATTAGACACATCTCTGGAGATAAGGAATCAATGTATCAAGTTTCATTATGATTTCTCAAATTGTTTTCAAGTTATCAATGACAATTCTTCAATATCTACTAATGGTGACCTTGACCTTGAAACCACACCCTATATGCAGTTTCATGTTAGCTGTGGCTATGATGCATTTATTTTGTAGGTATCTAGTTCAATATAAACTTTCATATCAACATCATATGTTCTTATGATTCAATATGTTAAACTTGTTAAAAAAATTCATCAAACAAATTTTAAAATATAATATTTGAAATACTCTATAAATTAATATAAATCTTTAGAAAAAAATTAAACAAAAGTCTTTGGCAGAATTTGGCAGGATTTGAAATCATTTTTGTTAAAGAAAGATGTAATCTGCTACCATTCATCCCTTCAGACTTATTTATATAGTTTCTCTGCTTGAATGTATGACACATTTTGGAAAATTGATATTTTATCATAATGCCAGTACAGCAGACTATAAATAAACAAAATATTTATAATGTTTGAACATAAACTGAATATTATATTATATAACTCTATAATTGCAATGGATATATATTGGTAGACACTCAATCCAGTCATTTGTCTTCTTTGAAATTCTTCGCAAGTATTTAAAATTTTAATTGAACAAACAAACAACAACTTACCTGCTTCAAATTTCTCTCTTAATGCCATACGCTTTTCAAAGTCATGTTTATCATCCTCATCCTCTATTTCACTTATACTGGTGTTTGGGAACACCAACACATAATCAATCCGCTTTTGCTCAGGTTTCACGTTAGAGCCCAATTGCTTGTAGAATGCATTAAATCTTGCAGCTTTCTGCATCCTTTCTTTAACAATCAATCTTGTTTTGCTTTCCTTTCGCAAATCGTTAGCTGCCATTTCTTTTGGTTCTTGAGCTGGGTTCACATATGGTGCCACATGGTTCTTGGCTGCCATTTCCTCAACTTTGTGTATTACTCACAAAGTAGAAGTAGTTAAAGGAGCATCATCCATGTATTTAACTGAAATGAGTAAATGCATTTTTTTTAATAATGTAACTTACTGTAAGTGTTTAGGCCAAAACAAAAGTTGTAATATTGTAACATAAACTAAAAACAAGAGCACAGCATAAAGAGTGCCAACGCTAGGCCGCAGATGCATTTTTTAATAAAATCCCGGCTTGAGTTCAGTATTTTCACATAAATGGCGACGAGGCAAAAAAGAACTGTGAATGCCGGCATGGGTCTGAGCTGTTTAATGGTTTCTGGGAGGGCCATGCGGATGCAAGACATGCTGTAGCGGGCATGTCTGGGCCTTAAAACATTAAAAGGGGGAGGAGTGTAGTGAAATAAGGTCACTTCCAACAGCCTTGCTGTTGGGCTAGCTCTTTAGCGACGTGGTTTAAGTGTCTGACTACCACTCTGCAGGTCGTGGGCCCAATCCCCGGCTTGAGCTCAGTTTTTTCACATTAATAAGGACTGCCCCAAAAGTCTTAGTATCAATTAGCCAAGGCCTTTTATGCAATCAAGCTAAATCAAATAGTTTCAAGTAACATCAGCATAGTATTCTGTACATATACCGGTATTTATATCTAGCGCTTCACACGTATAATGTCTGGACAAGACACTGTCATTAATGATATAATGATATAAAATTAATGAAGCATCAGACTCAGTCATGCCATCGCTGGCATCATTCACACCAATTATGTACACAATCGATAGTCATTATCAACTATAAAAACACGTTATAAAATACAATAGAGTGACATTTGCATAGTTCAGTTATATATTTTAAAAAACATTTTGCATTTCGAGTAAAAACATGTTTGGTTACCAAATCAATAACAGATAAAAATACCGTTTTAGTCGTGTTGCCAAGATAAACCATCTGTTAAGGGAGGTAATCATTGTTGATATATGAAAAATATTTCTTAGTTGTAAAATTGGCACAAACGTCCGAAGTATTCCAAAACTGTTTATGTGAAATACCAACTTCCGCTGTCAGCTCGCAAAAACAAGAATAAAATGTTTATGTTCCTTATAAAATTGTTGACATTCTGGTATTGATGAATAGAGTTAAAGAAAAGACCTTGTATTGTATAATCACCAAGATGTGTGCGTTACCTAAACTACTTAAGCCAGTTTGTGAGGGTGAGCAAGTATTTATTTACTGTATTACAATAGTTCTGGCTACCATAGGGACCGTTAAGTAAAAATATTATGTTATACTACATATATATACAAGGGATACAACTGTGAAAATTCCTGCACACAACCATGGTGTAAACAATAGCGAAAAATTTGCTTCCAAATGCAATAAATACACCAATTAAACTGTATTACAACAGCCAAGACATTTATCTTTCAGAAAATAATACACTTGGCAATTAAGTACAAGCTTTTCATTGAACTAAGAGAGAAAGTTTCATTCAAAATGCTCAAAAATCCTTACTTGGACACAGGTGTGCACAGCTGAAAACTGATAATTCTAGAAGTAATTTTCGTATTCCTTTGTTAAAAAGCTCTTTTGCTGGTACATATTCCTTGTATAGTTTTTTTCATAGTGAAATAGAACATAGTTACTATTTAGTGAGCATATTTTGCTAGAAATTCATATCAATCTGCTTCAATTTCACAATGACAATGTTTTACTTTCATTTTGGATAGTTCACATGTATTTCTAACATGCGATTTGATTGGTTGAAATTCCACTGCAGTAATAAATCCAGCCATTCACGCTCCACGTAACATTACCTGACAAATTGCATACAAATCCTTGAAGATGGTAGAAACGTAAACAAATTTAATATTTACGGTGTTTTACATATATGCAGTTACATGCAATTATGGAATGTGTCTACTTTGATTAATAAAGTGTCTATGGATAATAAAACAAGGTAAAATTTGCTCAACTTCTCTGTAATTATTAAATTATGAAACAAAATGTGTCAAAGTGGGTGTGCACACCTGTGTCGCATTTCGAAAATTTTACCGTTTTGCATGAAACTTTCGTTTCAAACACAACTATGAACACTTTTACTGCTATAAACGTAGTTATTATCTGATAGATAAATGTCTGAGCTGTTGTTATACAGTTTTTTTGGTGTAAGTATTGCTGTTGGAAGCGATTTTTTTGCTATTGTTCAGACCATGATGTTGTGCAGGAAATTTGACAGTTGTATCCCTTGTATATATGTATATAGTATAATAGAGTATTTTTTACCTAACGATCCCTGTGCTGGCTACCATACGGCTAAAACACGGTATTGGTGCTCATAAGGGAATTTTCATGTTATATGCATGAAAAAGAAAAAGTAAACACGATAAGAACCAATATTAAAGATTGGTAAGCCTGGCATATACCTCTCTTACTTTCCTGAAAATTTCAAGAGATTTGTGTAACCCATTCTTGAGATATGCATGGAAACAAGCTCTAAAAATGGCCATTTTTTAGCGTTATGCAGTCTCACTCGAATAAAGCTTGAATATAAAATAGAGAATTCTCAAAATATCATACTGAAATTGTGCATTTATTGGTCTGGTTTTATTCAGAATTCTATCCTGCAAATGTTGCTTCTTGAATTAAAGAAATCGGTAAAATATTATGGATTTTATAAGCAAAATACCCTCAGTAGAAGTTTTGTTTCAACACTGAAATTCAAACATTAATCTGTTGTTATATGCCAACATTGTGTACAAAATGACATTAATTATAACTTTTATTGACATCTAGAACTGGACTGTATATTATAATAAGTAGTTAAACCATTTAAATCACATTTCTAGCAAAGATATTCGAATGAGAGCTTGTTCTTTGTCAAACTTTCCAGTTCTAAATTTTGTAGTGTCTGTAACCTTTACAAGTTTATATGGCAATAATTTTGTTGTTTCATTATGGAAAAGTATAAATCCTACATTGGCTCATGTGTCTCCATGTGATGTCCAAGTTGGCCAAAATTGGTGGTGCTGTATTGTACCATTAAAAAACAGCAACTCAATAAAAAAAAGTTACAGACACTACAAAAATGTGTAAAAAATGAAGGAAAAAAATCCCTGTTCTATTTCTCATAAATATTTTGTTTTACTCATGAGAAACTAACATCTTTTATGTTGGAATGTTACATCATACATTGTGCAATAGATTAATGTGCAAAAAAAGGTAAAGCAAGACCTCTTGGGATGAAATATTGTAAGCATTCTTGTGGAATTATTTTATGATCAATTTATTTAGGAACAATATAACCTGATTTTCTTTTTCTAAAATGATTTATCTAAATATGTCTGTGTTCTTTACGATGATACAACCCTTTAATATGGAGAGAAGACAAGAGCAAACCTCTTGTAATGACTCAGGTATGTATCTACCATTTTGATTATGCTACACTATAATTCGTAGTGTCTGTAACCACTAACTTCCTTCTGTAAGCCTTAAACCTTTTTTGTTATATGTGAGTAAAATGAAACAAAATTATATTTTGTATTACATTGCTGATGTCTAAGGTGCATTATTTAGACATTTTCTGTCTGAAATTTGAAATATTTATCATTATAATGTAAATAAATTGTCTTCATAGTGTAGCTTTCTATAAACTGGCATTTTTTCAATTATCTCCTAGAATATGCAATTGGAAACATAGTTTTTTGCATTAAATATCATGAGAACAGTAAATCCAAACAAAACCATTTGAGAATTTACTGAGATCAGACACAATATCAAACAGTTTGTTTTGATGGTCATATGGTTACAGACTCTACAATGCCTACACATTTAACTTATTATTGTTCATGCTATCAAAGAGCATATGAAATCATTTTTAAAGCTAAGGTGATGAGTTTTAACCATGTCTGAAGTAACTTCTGTTTTTTACTTTGATCCAAATGGCTGCATCTAATCATTTCCTTTGCTTATGAATGGATCAATGAAGACATGCCCACTGTATGCTTTACACTACATGTATATAAATTTACATTCTTATACTTTAATTAGTAGCAGAAACTTTGAAGAAAGGAAAATGAATTTTGTTTCCGTTCTTGTTTCAGGAAGCAAAGATAAATCAAGCAAAAAAGAAAAGATATAGAGGATATTTGTTGGATTCGGTGGATTATCGATTTTAATTCACGAGTGATCATATAAAATAATATTTTCCCCACGAGTGAAAATATATTTTTTCTATGATCACGAGTGAATTAAAATCGATATTCCACCGAATCCAACAAATTTTCTTTTTATTTTATGCTTTTTTTTACAGTTTATATACATTTTTAAAGAGTTAAACTAAAGAATTATGCTGTGATAATGACGTCATTTCGTAAAACAATGACATCATTTCACAGGAAACAGTGAAAATTATCGATAATTTTCACTGATAATTTTCACTGTTTAAAACAGTGGAATGATCAGTTTTAATTCACTGATATTTCTCTATAAACCACCGGAAAGCATAAAATAAAAAATAACACTAGGTTTGGCTGCATGAAGGTTAAGCATTGGGAGAACAAACGAAAATATGAGAAGCTAAAATACAACTATGATGCCTTCGTAGCTGCTAGGCTAGAGCAAAAGAATGGAATCAAAGGACATTTTAGTGTTTGCTTTGGAACAGAAATCAGATTGAAATACATTTTTTTTGAAAGTTAAGCAAATTTGGCCTGGAAGAGATGACTGTTTACAGGAATCAATAGATGTCATCTTGTTTATAGCGCACAAGATCCGGAGATATTATTGAAAGTGGACTTCGCAAATTCAAATTCATTGCAAACATTACTTAAAGCTTAAACTTCTCTGTGATTATCTTGATAGCTAGAGTAACAAAGGGTTATAAATACATCACTGATTTGCTGCTTGCGAAATTACTTTTTTTTTACACTGAAATGTTTGGAAAGTTTTCCGCACATTATTTGGTAATGCTTATTGCTGCATAATGAAATTCTAGATTATATTAATTTGAAACTCTATACAGGTGTGCCAATTCATATGAGATGCCAAACTCATAATGTCAGATTAGTCTTCTTTGACTTGTATGTGCCCAGCACTGAGAATTGTCAAGCTACACGTCTCCTGGACAGCTATTGTTACCCCATGTGTAGTGTCTGTAACCAACTCAGATCATGTACACAAAAAATGTGTTTTAACTAAAATTCTAACAGATCAAAAATCATTTGATATAATGTTCAAGTCACTGTTTTTATGTAAACTTGCTTTTATAGTGCATTTTTTAATGCTTTATGCCATTCTGCAACTGTTTTTGGAATCATATATTTTGGTAGTGTCTGTAACCAAACTTATGAGCATGCAATTCTACCTTTTATGAAAACTTATGCTTTTTCAAACCAATTGTTTCGATTTATTTTGTTTGAATATACTTCCTGGTTTCAGACAAATGCCTAATTAGCTATCTTGTGGGTCTATAATAAAAGTTATAGAAAAGTTTCTTGCTTGGTTATCTTTTGGTCTGATAAATGATTAATTAATGCTTTGATTTTTTTTTAAAGATAGTAATCACTTTTGGTTTTTTGCTTTATTTCAACAGTTTATAACCTGTAGTTGATGTTAAAGTGAAAATATCTGAAGTTTTGAAGTTCTGCTATGTTTTTCTTGCATGTTATATGACTAGTGTAGTGTCTGTAACTTGTATTATACCATAGGATGAAAATGGTAGATAAAAAAATAATGCATGCATGATCAAATAAAATTCAACTTGATTTGAGTAGGGGATGCCTTGAGCTTTAAAAATAACACCAAGGAAATGCTGTATCTACAATTTCAATTTTTTAGGTGAGTGAGACTACTATGAGCACCAATACTGTGTTTTTTAGCCGATATTTTAAAAAAACTTTAAATGTCGCTTTTTACGATTTTTGACTGGCGCGACTTTCAATACTATATAAACTGTACGCTGAAGTTTCTTTAGCTAGTATTACAATTGAGTGATTTCGGCATTTCAATGAAAATTTAAAAAACATGATTTATTAAGCTGCCGCGTGACTGCCAGTTGGCCTATTCAACCTGGACTTGGCAATGCGGATGATGCTTTATGCTGTCTGGCTAGCACAGTGGTAGTTACGCTCACTTCTTACCTTGGCAACCCCAGTTCAATTCTCACACCTGCCAACATGTGAGTTTAGTTGGTGTCATACCAGACAGGTGGGGGTTTCCTTCGGGTACTCCGGCTTCTGCCCACTACACAAGACTAAAACAAAATTGAAACATCATTTTGTAACAACGGAAATGCATATATAATTCTAAAATTCATCCTAAGTTTCATGAGTATAGTTTTTAAGTCTATTGAGTTGAAGTGCTAGGGCAGACTCTGGGTCCATGCATTATGCATCCTCTAGCTCGGATAGAACCTCACAAACTTGGAAATTAATACATGGCTTATACTTAGGTTGAAAATGCCATTTTTAATTTATAGTATCTTATATCATGTTCTAAGACATTTGATATAATTATCACGTTACCCATAGCTGATCAAAAATAGCATTAAAAATATATCTATACACTTAAACTCTGGTCAGTGAGAGAAATGACCACCAGTAAGTAAATTAAATAAAACTTTTTGGAGTTCCAGAATTTACATAACATGAATAATGAGAAATACGACAAGGTAGAAAAAATGAACACTATTCAACAGAAATACTTGTATTCAAAGTTCTCAAAGGCAGACATTTTGCCACTTTACTTGAATAAGAACTTACGGGTAGTTAAATTAAACTAAAAAGCTTACCATCCATTTTACACATGGCCATGGCAAACATCTGAATATTTACAATAATAGTTTATAGTTGATGTAACACATTATTTAGAAATAGAAGTCAAATTGTTAGGCCACAACTTTTATATTTCTTGATTAACAAAACCGCTGACCCTAATTTTTGGAAAATGGGGGGAAAAAAAATCGGAAAATTGTCTATTTAGCTCACCTGAGCAAAACGTGCTCATGGTGAGCTTTTGTGGTTGCCTTTTGTCCGTTGTCCGTTGTGCGTTGTGCGACGTCAACATTTGCCTTGTTCACTCTCTAGAGGCCACATTTATTGTCCAATCTTCATGAAATTTGGTCAGAAGATTGGTTTCAATGATATCTTGGATGAGTTTGAAAATGGTTACGTTTGCTTGAAAAACATGGCTGCCAAGGGGGGGCGCATTTTTCCTTATATGGCTATAGCAAAATCTTGTTAACACTCTAGAGGCCATATTTATTGTCCGATCCTCATAAAACTCGGTCAGAAGATTCATCCCAATTATATCTTGGACGAGTTCGAAAATGATGTCAGTTGGTTGAAAAACATGGCCGCCAGGGGGCGGGGCATTTTTCCTTATAGGGCTATAGTAAAACCTTGTTAACACTTTAGAGGCCACATTTATTTTTCGATCTTCATGAAACTTGCTCAGATGATTTGTCCAAATGATATCTTGCATGAGTTCAAAAATGGTAACCTTGGCTTGAAGAACATGGCTTCCAAGGGGCGGGGCATTTTTACTTATATGGCTATATATGGCTATAGTAAAATCTTGTTAACTTTTTAGTTTGCTCAATCTTCATGAAATTTGGTCAGAACATTGGTTTCCTGTGTAGTAATGTTTGGTTTAATTATGTCAATATTATGTGACATTAACTGTGTTATGTAATTTTTCATAACACAGAATTTTCATAGTTTACATAACTGTTTTAGTCATTAACACTTATGATAAGCCTTTCAACTAAGAGATAACTGAAAGAAAGACAACATGTACATGATTTTACAGTATTTATGCAGTATTTATCTCCCTTGTTCAACCTGGTTCAGTAATCTATTTTTAGTTCTGCTCTGGAATTTGGGAAGATATTGATCATTGAAAAATGCACTGTTCTGAGGGAAAATTGACTACTCTGCCATTGATCTCTTCTGAACTGTATAAAATAAGCTGTTTTGGCTGATTTAAACACCTCTTGATGCTTTCTTGAAAAGTTAACAGCTCTTGAAAAAGGTTGGAATTTTGAAATAATTAAACTCTAAATTATTTTCAACACCAGCATCAGGACATTTTGGCATTATTTTCTAAATTATTCTTATTATTTAGATTATTTTTATTTGGCATTTTATAAATTATAAAGACTATTCTATTTCAATAACTGTAGTAAATTTTTCTTATTTTTACATTTGATACACTGAAGTTTCCTAATATCCATAAATATTGTTCTTTAGATTAAATTAGACCTATTTTGTAAACTAGATTTTTGAACCACTTTCTAGACTAACAGTAACTTATATTTATATCAGTTTTTTTGACAGATTTTGAACTTACATTCATTAAGGTATTTGCTGTATGTTGTTCATTTTTGTAACGATACTTAGATTCTTTAGACTTGGCTTGTACCTGTTCTTAATTTTCTGTCATTGTTCTTCATTTTCCGAGTACTTGGAATAAAAATTAGTTATTTTTGTTAAAGCTGCCTTGGTTTTCACTTATAAAAAAATTCTTTGAGTGTATTTAGGCGTCCCTGACTGAACACCTTTAGTTAATTGAATTACACCCAGCCAGTATATTCATCATGACCGGAAATTAGATTTTGTCAAATAAATATTTCCGCATTACATAAGTGCTTACAAAGTTACATAACTTGTAATTGTACTGTGCCCGGTTCATTTGCGTAAGCGAAGGAGACCGCACTACCACACCTGGATAGGACAGTTGAGTTCAATAATGGTTTGGATCAGTAAAAAAACATGGCCGCCAGGGGGGGGTCTTTTTCCTTATATTTATATAGTAAAAAAGCTTGTGAACACTCTAGAAGTCACATGTTTTGCCTAATCATCATTAAATTTTGTCAAAACATTAGTTATGTGGATGTCTCGGACGAGTTTGAAAATGGTCGTGATCAGTGAAAAAACATGGCCGCCAGGGAGTGGGGCAGTTTTCTTTATATGTATATAGTGACAACATGTGAACAGTCTAGAAGACACTTTTTTTCCCAATCTTCATGAAATTTGGACATATCTTGGAAGAGTTAAAAAATGGTTCAGGTCTGTTAAAAAATACATGGCCGCCAAGGGGCCATTTGTTGTTCATTCTTCATGATACTTGGTTAGAACATTTGTTCTATTGATATCTTGGGCTGCAAAGAACAGGTCATTTCTTTTTATCTCAGGTGAGCGACTTTGGGCCTTTCAGGCCCTCTTGTTCTTAAGATTTATTAATTATTTAATAATACTTCTTATTAAAGTATCATTTTTAAGGTAATGTAAAAGATCTAGCCGAAATAAAATTTGTGATTTGAACTAAAATTGGTCCGGAAATATTTATAAGCAAAACTCTGTAAGATTTCATGTAATGGCAAGCTTTTCTTATTTAAACGTGTATGGTTTAGTCTAAAACTTGTTTTTTTATTAATATATTTTATTTAAAAATCGCTTTTATTACAAAAATCAATAGCCAGAAAATATTTTTGTGATTTTTAATGTACTAGTCCAGGGGATATTCATTAGCGAAAATGTGTAAGATGTCAGAACATGGCAGGTTGTTTAATTGAAAAGTGATTATCTGCTTTTGCTTATAACTTTATTTTTATTTTATCATTTAAATACCATAATGTTAGAATCAAAATCTGTAGCCTAAACAAACTGTGTTTGTCTTGTTCTAAATATTTCCTTATTTGTTTACTTGCTTTACTTAATTTTTAATACAATCTAAATTTACCATAAAAATGCTCATCATGACACATATGTAGTCATACGTAAACTTAAATAGTTCCAATAATGTTTGCTTCATTCCGTCAATGTATTAATTTCTTTCTTAAATGTTCACTATACAGTTAAGATTTAAAATAAACTATTCAAACTCACACGCATATATGTTTTTAGCTCACCTGAGCACAACGTGCTCATGGTGAGCTTTTGTGATCGCCTTTTGTCCGTCGTGCGTCGTGCGTTGTGTGGCGTCAACATTTGACTTGTTAACTCTCTAGAGGCCACATTTATTGTCCAATCTTCATGAAATTTGGTCAGAAGATTGGTCTCAATGATTATCTTGGATGAGTTTGAAAATGGTTACGTTTGCTTGAAAAACATGGCTGCCAAGGGGCGGGGCATTTTTCCTTATATGGCTATATATGGCTATAGCAAAATCTTGTTAACACTCTAGAGGCCACATTTATTGTCTGATCTTCATAAAACCTGGTCAGAAGATTCATCTTATTAATATTTTGGATGAGTTCGAAAATGATGCCGGTTGGTTGAAAAACATGGCCGCAATGGGGCGGGGCAGTTTTCCTTATATGGCTATAGTAAAACCTTGTTAACATTCCAGAGGCCACATTTATTTTCCAATCTTCATGAAACTTGCTCAGAAGATTTGTCCCACTGATATCTTGGATGATTTCAAAAATTGTAACCTTTGCTTGAAAAACATGGCTGCCAAGGGGCGGGGCATTTTTCCTTATATGGCTTTATATGGCTATAGTAAAATCTTGTTAACACTCTAGAGGCCACATTTATTGTCAAATCATCATGAAACTTGGTCAGAAGATTCATCCCAATAATATCTTGGACGAGTTCCAAAATGATGCCGGTTGGTTTAAAACCATGGCCGCCAGGGGGCTGGGCAGTTTTATAAAACCTTGTTAACACTCTAGAGGTCACATTTATTTTCCGATCATCATGAAACTTGGTCAGAAGATTTGTCCCAAAGATATCTTGGATGAGTTCGAAAATGGTTTTAGTTGCTTTAAAAACATGGCCACCAGGGACGGGGCATTTTTCCTTATATGGCTATACTATAACCTTGTTAACAGAAGATTCATCCCGATAATATCTTGGACGAGTTAAAAAATGATGCCGGTTGGTTGAAAAACATGGCTGCCAGTGGGCGGGGCATTTTTCCTTATATGGCTATAGTATAACCTTGTTAACACTCTAGAGGCCACCTTTATTTTCCGATCTTCGTGAAACTTGGTCAGAAGATTTGTCCCAATAATATCTTGTTATCTCAGGAGAGCGACTTTGGTCTTTTCAGGCCCTCTTGTTTTATATATTTTATTCCCGACCGCACTGAAAAACGAGCAAAACGAGAAAAAAAAACGATCTGGTTTGAGTACGGTTGCGAATAAAATCAAGTAAGTACAATCAAAGATTGGTTCTCATATATTGCAGAGATCGCGATATTTTTCAATGTGACACATTATGTACCAGTCCTTTTATGGGCACTTCTCAAAATTTATTTCGGGTAAAAATTACAGACAATAGGAAAATCAGCGTCAGTAAAATGTCAACCCCATCAAAATTTATTTCCGAGTCTGTGACGCAACTATATTGTTTAACATGTTAATTATATTAAACAAACCCGATATTATAGTAGATAAAAAAGTATTACCTTGCAATTTGATAATTAGTATAAATAATCCAATAAAACACTGCCTTTATTTACGATATATGTGTTTAGGAATTTTGTAAACACGTCCGCCATAGTTAGTACAGAAAGTTTGTTAATCTGAACAAATCGGTATATGTCAGAAAATCTTTGATAAATGTATTTTTCGTTTCAATGCTAAGGGCCGATTAATTTCGGCAAATCGGAACTCAACTTGCGTAAAACACTAGCTCAATTAACCGTTAAACTCCGCCTCTGTTCTCTGCAAAAGATTCTAAGGCGGAGCTATGCACATGCTATTATTAAATTGGAGGATTGCAATTGAGAAACAAACACACGATTGTTTCGGCATGTTGATTGCTAGACAAAGGAAGCCAATTTTGTAGGCGCAAAATTTGTCGCTTTATTGCTTCAGACAGAAAGCGTCTTTCCTTTGATGACGTTAAACTGTCAATTCACACAGACTGCACATTTTAGGAAGACTTTAACTGACTCCTTGTTTACAATTCCAGTAAAAAAACACTTGCTAACATTAAACTTTGGATTAAATTATCAAAATAAAGCAAAAGCGAAGTTGACAAATATGATTAAATTAATTTGCGTCGGTTCAAATAAGACGTTGTGCGTTGTAAATCAACGAGTTTTCATGACAACAACAACTTTAACAAACATTACCGCGACGACGGGGGGATCGATCTACCTCCATTTTTTTTCATGGACGATTTCATAAGTCGAGTAAGAGCGAACACATAATTTGTGTATGAGTAGTTTATCTTATATGAGATTTATGCAATGGGCATCGCATTGCGTAATGGTGCGCATCGAATTACGGAAATGAAGCGCAGTTTTTCGTTTTAATGGGAGAAGAACGCATGTCATGTAATGGAGTGTTTAAAATTGCCTGATGTTACAAAAGGTGCTTTTAGGACTCATTTCATTTGAAGATATAGATGTGTTTCATTGCATAATTTGATTTTTTGTCTCTGCGTTTATATAAGCACAACATTTTTATGTCCCCCACCACTATAGTGGGGGACATATTGTTTTTGCCCTGTCTGTTGGTTTGTTGCTTTGTGTGTTTGTTTGTTTGTTTGCGTCAAACTTAAACATTTGCCATAACTTTTGCAATATTTAAGATAGCAACTTGATATTTGGCATGCATGTGTATCTCATGGAGCTGCACATTTTGAGTGGTGAAAGGTCAAGGTCATCCTTCAAGGTCAAAGGTCAAATATATAGCTTCAAAGCGGCGCAGAAGGGGACATGGTGTTTCTGACAAACACATATCTTGTTTTAATTGACTTTAACAATATTTACTTACAGTTGAGAATTTGGCATAATGTTTGATGCCCCATATACTGTGCCTGAACTCTCACGAGTTCTTAACAAGATAGAGTGGAATATTAAAGCAATGTGTCAAAGTACTCTAAGGTGGCAATTTATATTGACTTTGTTACCTGCTTTCAGATACAATACATAACATACATAGACATTTAACTTAATCATTAACACAGTGAATGTGCAAATAAATCTTCATATCAGGTTCTTAAGCATTGATTTTCCCACCCATTTATTTAGCGTGAGGCATTAATAGTTATCTCTGCCATTTATTACTGTCTGACAATGTTGAGTAACAAGTATGATCATGGTCCAAATATTTTTTTATTTTTTTAATGCTATTTAATACTTTTGGTATGGCATTTGCGGTTATTGTACAGAATACAGATTGTTAGTTTAAGTAGTATGGGACTGATGAAGTAAAAAGGAAAACAATTATGTCTTTTAAAAGGTCTCCACATTAGCACGGTGGTAGCAGAAGCACTGTGGTATTGGTTTATAATTCAATGTATTATGCATATGGTCAATTCATGGTCAATAAGTGTAATTGGTCTTTAAGTCTTTTAACTATCTTAAACTTTAGCCTCAACTTCGAACTTGAGATTCAAGTTTTTGTTCTCACCTTTTGGGAAAAGATGGTGGGGCGCAGCAGATGAGGAATTTTAAGATTATATGTGGTTGTATAGTTTTGTCGATAAGCATGATCTCATGTTTATATTCTACTTTGTTATCAAACATGATTCAAACTCCCTGCTTCAAATGTGAAATTATACACAATGGCCTTTAACTTTGTTAATTTTTGTCCGAATACAGTCTTTTTTTCCAAGTAAAGCTTACTTTAAGAGTGGAATTTAAAGGGGCCTTTTCAGTTTTTGGAAAATTGACAAAATTAAAAAAAATGTTTCAGATTGGCAAATTTCCTTGTAGGTATGATATTTTTGAGGAAACAGTAATACTGAACATTTACCATGCCTTAAAATATCCATTATATGCATCTTTTGACGATTTAAAAACCCGAAAGTTATACAGAGTTGCAACGCGAAACGATTGAAATATTTGGAGAGTTCTGTTGTTGTCGTTATATTTTGTGATACTACAAGGATTGCTTATATAAAGTATAAAATACAATACTCATTGAATGAGCACGGATGGCCGAGTGGTCTAAGCGATAGACTTTTACTTCAGGGGTCTGTGGTTCGAGCCCAGTTGAGGGTTACTTTTTTTTTCTTTAATTTTATTCTTATTTTTGTACTGGAGCTTTTTAGATCCAATGATTACATTTATCAATTTAAAGCGATTAATTACAAACTTCAATACATGCCAAAATCTGTTAAAAGGCTCCTTTAAAGTCTTTATTTGGAAAAATGAATGCCAAGCATCTAAATTTGGCCCAAGTAAGCCATAAAAATCAATGCATGTCCTGATAACTACAAAACATTTCTACACTCAATTTTAGTGGTATTATTAAACACAACTTTATAAAATTAGAAGGTCAACAATAGTGTACCAAGCATTGTAAATTGCTTTCTTGGGTCAATTCTTTTAGTTGAGACAAAGTTTGTGCTGTTGAACATTCACTGGCCTATTGAACTTAAAAGCTGGTAATTATGAAGTTACTTTTACCTTTGTAGGGAGACAGCAATCATGATTACACCACCATCTCTGTATGAAATTGCGCGCATTGTCTGCATGCAAGTGCTTTTAGAAGAACATCATGCAGCACAGAGGATAGAGCACACGGAAATTGAGGAAACAGATGATGTGGTTTTGGTTGAAACATTGGGCTCTGAAGATAATTGCCATGACAATGAAAGCATGAATAATATTCAATTCAGAAGCTCTAGCTGCGAATTCATAGTGGTTAATCATGAATTACCTGATATGTTCTGTGATAAGAGTGAAGTAAACAGCCAAGAAACTGACAAACCATCTTATCACCCCAGAGAATCTACAGGAGTTGAAGATTCATTTGGAACACTTCAGAACCAAACATTAAGTGATGTAAAACAGTCAGGCAACTGTTTTGAGGATAGAGAATTAGTGACAGATAAAGATAAAGATATTGATGAAATAGATGCAAAATTGCCCAAAAACCAGGATTTAAATGAAAACGATTTTGAAAATGATAAACAAAGACATATTGAACAATTAAAGAAATTGATGAAGTTGAGTAATCTTTATTATGTAACCAGACTTTTAGAGACCAACTGTTTCACGGCAATTTCAGGGGAAATTTTATCAAGGATTTTAAAGTATTGCCCATCCAAGCTGACAGATCGTCTTCTGCTGGCTCTGGTCCCTCCCCATGCCACGGAGCTCCATCTACAGAAATGTGAATCCTTGACACTCACCGGTGTTGTGCAGGTGCTTCACAAGTATGTACATGTATGGACTAGTAGATTGGTCTTATATCATATGCGGCATATTCACCATTTTGAGAATATGGCTGGGTCCCGTTGAATTGGGAAAAATCCTGTTGTTTCGACTAAAATTGGAAAATTAGTAATGCTGTCTTTTTGCTTACAAAAACTTTAAAATTGAGTTTAACAGTGATTTAAATAAATTCACATAGGTTTAACTTATAGAGCTTGATTGGAGGTGAACTAAATGTTGCAATTTAATTATTTATTTTTATTTTTGTTTAATTAGAAATTTGTATGTCCCAGTTGGGAAAGATAATACTTTTTTCCATTTGGAAAGGGTCCCCCTAAAGGCCACATATTTGAATAACAAAACAATTGTCAGCGGAGCTTCAGACCAGGCTGTTCATCTGCACATTCTGATCTCCAGCTACATGTACCCTTTTCACTATAAAGAAGGCTTTTTCCCAGGTATTCGGTCAGGCACATTGGCAATTCATCATGGAATGGGGTTGGCAAGGAAGGCAGTGTTCCCCCTTCTGCGTGTCAATAAAAAAATCTAAATGTTCTAAATCAAAACCTGCACTACTTTCAAGCAATGAAACGCAACCATTTCTTATATTGTCTATTTGTTTTCGTCCATTAATTTAATTGAAGTCACAACATATCACAACAGACAATACAACTTAAAAGTTGTTTTGAAAAACAAAACCCACTTTTTATATATACATGTAACCACAAGTTACATATTTACATTCCCTTACGTTAAACAAACACATTGAAAAATAGATGTTTAAACATAATTCTCACCATGTAGGAGTATAAACTCTTTATTTTTCATTATTAAAATGCAACATTATAATTATAAGTAATCAGAGACATTTATTATGCAACACTTTATTTCAATTATTATGCCCCCCTTCGAAGAAGAGGGGGTATTTGTTTTGCTGGATGTCTGTCAGTTGGTTTGTCCGTCTGTAGATCAGTTGGTTTCCTATCAATAACTCATCAACCAATTGACCGATTGGCTTTTAACTTCACATATGCATTTGCCTTGGACAATATATGACCCCTATTGAAATTTGGGTCACTACAGTCTGTAGCTCAAAGGTCCAGGACCACTCAAGGTCACTGTCACAATAAGTGTGAAAAGTTTTCCGATCAATACCTCATCATGCAATCGGTTGACCAATCGGCTTGATACTTCACATGTGCATGGGCCTTGGACAGTAGATGTCCCCTATTGAAATTGGGGTCACTAGGTCAAGGGCACTGTCACAATAGGTGTGAAAATTGTTTCCATTCAATGACTTGTCCATGAAATGAACGATTGGCTTGATACTTCACATGTGCATTGGTCTTGGACAGTAGACGACTTCTATTGAAATTTGGGTCACTAGTTCAAAGGTCAAGGTCACTGTGACAATAGGCATGCATGACATAATAATCAGAAGACAGGGGCTCTAACCAAGATTGTTTTTCATAAAAAAATTCTAGTGTCCTATTTATCTTTGAATCAGTTTATTGAAGCAAGCTGTTCAAGTGTTTCCTTTAAACAATACATGTTAGTGTAAAAATACACAATTATAAATAAGATAAGAGATCTAAACACAATTATATGTTTCAAAATCTTTGTGATACCTGTTACACTATATAGAAGCTAAATTAGTTAATAATAGATTATTTTGGTAACACAATTTATATTTCACTTTCATGGACAAAATATTTATGTAACAGTTATTCTTTCAATATTAAAAGGATTGCACAATACCTATGTATTTTATAATTGCACACAAAATGAAGTATTTACTGTCAATTGTGTTATATACTATGTATGGAAATTGTACCACTTTAACATAATATTTTTTGGAATATATCATTTGTAAATTCAGCAACTTGTTGCTTTCAGCGAGTGTTGGTACTATTTCAAACACAAGTTTAATCTGTCTATTACACAAACAGGTGCAGACACATTCACGTGGTGAACCTGTCCGAGACACCAAACGTTACTTGTGCAGATTTGTTTGAGTACATGGGCATATATGGTTTCCCTCTTACCACCCTTATTCTGGAACAGAACGACGTCATAGATGACCATTGTGTGCATGTGAGTATGTTTTGTTATACTCATTATTAAAATGGTATAAGTTCCCTTTTTCCACGTCATGTCAAGGAGACAGGGGGAAAATCCTGAAATAATAATTATAAGAAGCATTCTGGGAAAACTGGCCTTAATGCATGTGCGTAAAATGTATAAGCATGCAGATAAGCATGCGCTAGTTGTCCATGGGATGACTTTTCTGCCCTTCACTCAATTTGAAGAGACCTCTATAAAAGTCAACTTGTCTTCCCTGATTAACCTGTGTGATAATCTTTGATAAGTCTATACAAGGTTTGATTTTATTTACAGGCTGCAGGGCTTTTCACCCTTATATAACAGGGGCCAAAATTTGGCCCCTTCCCAATTGAAAATCAGGTCATTTTTTCCCAAAATTGATACAGGAATTTCCCAAATTGTAAAAAAAATAAAAATGTTTTTTTTGTTTTTGTTTTTTTACTTAGACATATTTGGCATCTCCCAAATTGAAAGCAATTAGCTCAAATATGATTAAGAATGCATCCGAATGTGTCTTTGCATACTTCTGCACAATGAAAAAGACCCTGTTTCAAAAACTTTTAAAAACACGCTTTTCCCAAAATGAGCAGTTATCGCACATGAAATTCCCAATTTGAAAGGCTAGGGCCTCCTCCCAATTTCCTGATGAAGAGCCCTGCTGGCTCATGTTAAAAAACACTTTAATAAACTGTCAAATCTTATGTTTAACTTATCAGCAAATATTAAAGTAAAAAGAACTCAAAACCTGCTGATATTTTTGGGATCTGATGATATTTTTTCATTTTCTTTAAAATGTTGACTATCATGATATTTGCAGCGTATTCTAGGAAGCCTTCCCCTGTTGACGACACTGAATGTGTCTTCCTGCAGTGCAATCACAGACAATGTATTCTTGCTCCACGAGTACAACCAACGGAAGAAGGAAGTCATACCACATGTAAGAGCACGTTCCAAATCTCCATTAGGATTTTTGTTTCCATTTGAAACCAAACAAGTTCCAACTCAAAAGTTTCTACTTCTTTGTACTTCAAACAATATTGTTATAAGTTGTAAATCATCAAATAATGGCTACTGTTGCAATTGATTCACATTAAAATATCAAATTAAAATTATGAAACTAGTATTTGATAATCTTTTCCTTAAAGGATTCACAGTCTGAAGGATTAAAATTATAAAATTCCCTATTTGATGGGAAACTGACCATTTCCCATAGTAGTGAAAAGGACTTAAATAGATTAGTAAGATGGAAATGGGTCTTATAATAGTCAGGTGTGGAGCTACTCAGTTTGCTTAATGAAACCATGTACACATGGACAAATGTCCACCAGCTTTTGTCAAAAATTGACGAGCAAGTATACATTAATTTACCTTTAAAAGCAATGCAGGGCTCATTCTTTCAAATAAAAACAAGGTTTGAAATTGTAATCTATTGGTAGTTTGTATTGTGAAGCCTATGAGAATGTATATGTTTGTATTTTGAGTTTGTATTGAATACAGTAAATTATTCTGATAGTATTCTCTGATTTTGAATGTTAGTTAATTTTGTTTTTGACAACAGAACAATGTTAATAAAAAAAATATAAATAATTTTTTTATCAAAGTCTTAGCAAACATGTTTTGACATTTAACTTTTGTTGTTAATTAAAGTGTTTTATAATAAAATTTATAGGAAAAATGGGAATACACAATGTAGTCAGTGTTAACTGTATGAGAATAATACGGGCAAAAGCCCGTGTAGCGGGCGTTGACCGTTCATACATATGGAAATTTACACCAAAAAAATAGACAAGGGATGCATCTGAAAATTTTTCGTCACGCAACATATATTTTCGCGATGCAATTACCTCCCTTGTATACTTATCTTGTTCATGTTCTGCCTCCGTTTGTTAAGTTGCAAATTTATTTGATCCGATTAATTCAATATCTTAATGTTATTATTATCCTCACAAATCAATAAATAAAACTGTTTAAAAATTGATTCGCTGAATTCATCAACATGGACGTTGATTTCGAGCTCTCAAATGTTAAATGGGGAGCTAACCACTGCGCACACAGCATCCGTTAAATAACGATACCCTACTGTTACTTGTCAGAATTCGTGACGCATTTATCATTCGCTCTCAGAAAGCAGGTTTACCCGTGATCATGAGCAATAGTTGGGTAAGTTGCGTTTGTTATTCACGAGGAACACGTTTATTTACCAAATTTAAGGTTATCACTCGTCCTTTCAAGATCTCACTTTTCAGCATTTTTGCAAATTTTAACTGGTTTTAACTTCGTCTGCACTCACTTTGTCGATTCTCATTTAGTTTCATATTAAAGGTTACACATCACTATATAAAGATAAGGCCTCAAACCACTTAATTGATTAAAAATCGGTTGGTAATTATTGTATTTGGTTACATAAAATATCAATGTATTGTTAAAGATTACCTTTTATAAAACGGAAACTGCTTTCGTCACATAGCAAGTTTTCGCCGATTTTGAGATTAGTTCTATCTATGGCTATTCATTAAAACTATTTAAACAAAAACGGTATCCATGTATTTAATGTTTTGGTTATATTTCTTAAGAATATTCAACATGATTATTCAAAGATCCTCTCTCTTTGGTATGTAAATATACGCTGTGATTGTTAACAATATTTCAACTCGTACTCAATTGTTTTCGTACCAAACTGTGAATGATTGTAAACAATATTTCAACTTGTTCTCGATCATTTTGTACGTCAGTAAATGGGTTCATACTGTAAAAAAAACTGTGATTACATTAACATAGGATATTGCCTTGGCTTATAAATGTGTTTTTTTTTTTATTTTTCTTTTGCTTTATATTTTAGAAGACGGTCTGTCAAGCACTGGGCTTCACACACTTCATACATTATTCTGCGCAGCAAAACTGACTGGATGCTAAATACTCAACAGCGATGCCATTCTGGATCTATCAAACTTGCCAGTGATGGAAATTATGCAATTGTGGCCTTGAAATATTCAATAGTTGTGTTGGGTTATTGTTATGTTGCATAAGTAGACTGTACTGACACTGCAGTTATTATGAAGAGTGTCTGTATGTCATCAAAAAGCAGTTTGAGCATAACAAATATAAGATGTACAAACAATAGTAGAAGAGAAGTGAAATAAACAACTATCAGATAGCAAACATGTTAAATTTATGTTTATACTAATAGTGCAAATGCATTTATATTTTTTTTTATGAAAGTCTAGTATATATATAGTTAATAAAAAGCATGCCAGAAGCAAGGAAGCGCACTCTGTTTTGGGATCAATTCATTGTGTTTTGAAGACTTCTAGCAAGACATTTAACTTTTAAACAATATTAACTAGCATTTTTTACTATAGAATTTGATATATATTGTGTAATTGAATGTTAATTTTTGTGTCCTATGATATAGTGGCAAAATGGTGAATATTTTGATTTCAAAAATGCCTGTTGATCTTCGACATATATCTTTTTTATTCTTGCATAAATAATAATTGGACACATCATGCTGTTTTTTTATGTTTATGTTTTTTTTATGTTTCATCAGTTTATGCCATGTGCAATCGCTTTAAATTCCTTCTTCTACTTCTTCCCATAAAGTGCATGGAGCAACGATACACGTTAGGGTAAAGAAAAAGACAACTTTCAAGCTCAATGCAAACAACCCAGGAATCATTGTTGTGTATACTTTTTTGGCTTTAATTGAATACCAAAAAAAGTTCAGAAGAAGTAGCACCAGAAAATATATGAAAGAAAAGGTGTATTTAATAGTACTAAATAAATTTCTGCTGTACAGAAAAAACTCCTTCCGTATGCGTGTTTACTTGCTTGTTTCACTGCAGTAAACACTATTTGATTTATGGTACCATATGAAGATTGAGAATTAATTTAACATTCTAGGGTCATATTAATATGTTGGGTTAGGAAGGAAGAATACAATGTTGACATTGAAATCATATAATTTACTCGCTTTAAGTAAAAAATGATCATTTCCCCCTTCTACTTCATCTTCCGTCTTCAACTTATTGAAATCCCTGCATATGTTCAAGAAACATAAAACACAATTTTAATAATAAAATACATTATCTATATTTTGACTGTTTAGAAATAATTTAGTTTTTTGGTGGACAACAACTTCGCATATGCATGTTTGTAAAAAAAATGTCATTCAGTTATTCGTTTCTAGCAGGGTCTAGATAAAAATCATGGATGTCACACTGCTGTAAATAGACACATGTAAAGATAGATAAAATATATGTTGTTATGCAAGTGATTTAAAGATGCCCAACCATTTATAATAAAATTTATCCTGATATTTAAACATTTATTATACTTTAAACGCAGTTACTTTCATCTATTCAAGAGGTTTTTAAGATTTGAACAACTATTAAACTTGATATTAAAATGTTTGTAAACAAGACTAGTGGTTGCTATATCCATTGCCTAAATCTTAAAAAATGTTTTTGGTTCATTTCTCTAAATACAAATTATCGTTTGGGAGCTAAGTTGTTCCATTAAAATGTGCAGGCTTTTATTTCTAATCAATATGCAAACTAAAATACACATCTTTTAAGCTTTTGCCCGCAAATTAGGTAGCACCTATAATCATATTAAAATATCACTTCATATTGAATTGTTATGCTATTTAAATACACAACTGTTTCTAGCCTGCAGCAGACATAATGACCGCAGCGAGTCCATACAGCCTAACCAGTGTGGACATCTCAGGCTGTCGCCAGCTGACCAATGATGCGGTCAAACATCTCGTGTCCTTGGCTGGACCACAGCTAAGGCACGTGGATATATCCTTCACTTCAGTGAGTTCATTCAAAATCACACTTTCCGCGTGTATGGTGTTTTTTGTTAGCTCACCTGTCACGAAGTGACATGGTGCGCTTATGTTACCGTGTGATATTCGGCGTCGGTATGCGTGTGCGTGCCTGTGTCCGTCAACAATTTGTTTGTGTAGACAGTAGAGGTCACAGTTTTCATCCAATCTTTATGAAATTTGGTCAGAATGTTTATCTTGATGAAATCTGGGTTGGGATTGTATTTGGGTGTTCTGGGAGCAAAAACTAGGTCACTAGGTAAAAAACTAGGTCACATAATAGGTCAAATAATATAAAAACCTTGTGTAGACAAAAGAGGTGGCAGTTTTCATCCAATCTTTATGAAATTTGGTCAGAATGTTTATATTGATGAAATCTGGGTTGGGATTGTATTTGGGTCATCTGGGGTCAAAAACTAGGTAACTAGGTCAAAAACTATGTCAAATAATAAAAAAACCTTGTGTAGACAGTAGAGGTCACAGTTTTCATCCAATCTTTATGAAATTTGGTCAGAATGTTTATCTTCATAAAATCTGGATTGGGATTGTATTTGGATCATCTGGGGTCAAAAACTAGGTCACTAGGCCAAAAACTAGGTAAAATAATAGAAAAACCTTGTGTAGACAATAGAGGTAGCAGTTTTCATCCAATCTTTATGAAATTTGGTCAGAATGATTATCTTGATGAAATCTGGGTTGGGATTGTATTTGGGTCATCTGAGGTCAAAAACTAGGTCACTAGGTCAAATAATAGAAAAACCGTCAACAATTTTTTTTGTGTAGACAATAGAGGTCGCAGTTTTCATCCAATCTTAATGAAATTTGGTCAGAATGTTTATCTTGATGAAATCTGGGTTGGGATTGTATTTGGGTCATCTGGGGTCAAAAACTAGGTCACTTGGTCAAAAACTAGGTCACTAGGTCAAATAATAGAAAAACCTTGTATAGACAATAGAGGTCACAGTTTTCATCCAATCTTTATGAAATTTAGTCAGAAAGTTTATCTTGATGAAATCTGGGTTGGGATTGTATTTGGGTCATCTGGGGTCAAAAACTAGGTCACTAGGTCAAATAATAGAAAAACCTTGTGTAGACAATAGAGGTCACAGTTTTCATCCAATCTTTATAAAATTTGACCAGAATGTTTATCTTGATGAAATCTGGGTTGGGATTGTATTTGGGTCACATGGGGTCAAAAACTAGGTCACTAGGTCAAATAATAAAAAACCTTGTGTAGACAATAGATGTCACAGTTTTCATCTAATCTTTATGAAATTTGGTCACAATGTTTATCTTGATGAAATCTGGGTTGGGATTGTATTTGGTTAGTGAGGTGAGCGATTCAGGGCCATCATGGCCCTCTTGTTTATAAAAAGAAGTCTCTTCTTAGCAGAAATACAAGTTAGACACAAAGTGTCGTCCATGATTAACATGTGCGAACCGCACAGGCTAATCTGGGATGACACTTAATGCATGTGTATTATGCTCCCGTTTTCTCAGAGCAAGGCTCATTTATGTGAAGCGATCCAGAAAGACTTTGGGTTTCAAACCAGTGAAGCTGTGGGCATCAAAAGAAAACAGTGTCATATGTTGCTCAAGTTTAAAGAAGCATTTAAGAGATAACTAAATATAGGTATCACATGTTTGGTATAGGAAGAAACTAGATATCTGATTTATTTTTATGCCCCCTTTCGAAGAAAAGGGGGCATATAGTGATCGGACTGTCCGTCTGTCTGTCCGTCTTTTCCCTTACACTTTGCGTATAGGTGTCGGAAAATGCTCCCTTGAGATAAAAACCTTCATATTTGGTATGCATGTGTATTATTATATTTACAAGGCCTTTCCATTCGCATAAAAAAAATTACCCCTGTGACCTTGACCTTGAACTGCGTTTAGGTTTCGAAATCTGCGTTTAGGTTTCGAAAAAATGCTCGTTACTTCTATGTCCCTTGAGATATAACCTTCATATTTGGTATGTATGTGTATATGGACAAGGCCTTTCCATACGCACACTCAATTTTTACCCCTGTGACCTTGATCTTAGGGTCCGCGTTTAGGTTTCGAAATCTGCGTTTAGGTTTCGAAAAATGCTCATAACTTCTATGTCCCTTGAGATATAACCTTCATATTTGGTATGCATGTGTATATGGACAAGGCCTTTTCATACACACAAAAATGTTGACCCCTGTGACCTTGACCTTGAAGTCAGGGTCCGCGTTTAGGTTTCGAAATCTGCATTTAGGTTTTGAAAAATGCTCATAACTTCTATGTCCCTTGAGATATAACCTTCATTTTTGGTATGCATGTGTATACGGACAAGGCCTTTCCATACGCACACGAATTTTGACCCCTGTGACCTTAACCTTGAACTTAGGGTCCACGTTTAGGTTTCGAAATCTGCGTTTAGGTTTCGAAAAAAACTCATAACTTCTATCAAGCGTTTATAGGGGGCATAAGTCATCCTATGGTGACAGCTCTTGTATGATTATGAAATTAAAAAAAAAATACCTTAAAAAGAAAACCCTTTGGTTTAAATAATAATTATTTGGAGCTGGTACAAAATTCTTTGGTGACTTTTATAGTAACACAAATCCTCATGCTTGTCTTTCTCTAAATTTCTGGTCAAAGGTATTCCTTTTAGTTCTTTGTTCAGATTAATCAGAACCGACTGACATATTGACCATACATGCCTTGAATCCTACCTGGTAGTATTTTTCAATGCAGTGGCATTCTTTAACAAAGAAATTATAATAAACTCTTTGAAAAACCATGAATTCATTTCACAAAAGTTCCATTATTGCTTTTAAGCAAGGGTTGTTGCAAAATAAGTGTGAATACATCGCTTCAATCAGGCGTAAGTTTTGTGACTACTGTAGGATTGTATTCATATGAACATTAACACATGTTGGTATTCGGGCCACAGTGCATCGGACTACCGATACATGCCTGTTAAACAAATGATTGCAAACCACTTGGGTTGTCTTGAAGAGCAACAAACATCTGTCAACTGTGCATACTCAGATATGTTTAACCAAACGCATTTGTTTGCACCACTACCTACAAATCATATGGTGGTCTGCAGTGTACGTCTGACACAGTGGTTTGTGACCTAGGCTTAAGATATCTAAGCGACTGAATTGATTATACGGCCAATTTAATCGGTTAACATACATTTCCAGTTTATTTGTTTGGCTCTTTCAGATAGACTGCATTGCCCTCCTGTACCTTGGTGGTTACTCTTTCCCAGCAGTTATCGATCTCATTATCACGAACGATTTGTTCAAGAAAGACCCGGACCTGCGTAATTTCCGTAACGCATGTCTTGAGCTCTGTGAGGTGTACAATCAACAGTATGCAGACCTCTATGACAATGACTTGCAGACTGATGAAGAAAAAATAAGGTCACATCAAAATCAGTCAGGTTTGGGTGAAGAGGAGACAAAAGTCCATAAGGTCAAATCTGATATGGGACGGGATTATGAAAACCAGATAAGTTTGTTAAAAAATGATAAGACAGTCAAAGAAAATGGTGATGAACAGAGGAGGGCAAACAGAAACCTGTCAAGTTCTAGTGAAGATGACAGCAAAATCGGTGATGATGAAGATGATAATGATGAGAATGAAGGCCAAAATGAGCTTGAAGATGAAGATCATGATAGTTTTGGTGCTGTTGAAAGTGAAATTGACGAGATTGATGATGAAGATGATTCTGATGAGCGAGAAGAAGAACAAGAGTCATTTGATGAGATTGCAGATAACATGCAACAATCAGATAGTATGGACGATTTGAATGTTGAAAGTGAAAGTCACTCTTTTGAAGCGTTAGAGAGCAATTTTGAAGATTGCTTAGAAATGCTTGAAGGATGCCTTATAGAATCAGACTCCAATATTGATGTTAATGAGATGGACAGAATTCTTGATCTCGTTGCTAAAGACAATGCAGACTTTTATGAAACAAGTGTTGTTCATGAGCCACTTATGAAGTCGTTTAAGGTGTCTCAAGAACATTGTTCTTTAATCAGTGAGGAAGATGTAACCAAAGATACAATATGTGATGAGAATCAAAAAAAGATAATGGGTATCCAAGAACCTTTTGCTGAGGCTGCAGATGAAACAGATGAAATTATTGATGAAACATTTAACGCAGTTGGTTATAAAGGCATAAGTTCACAATATGTATCAGACAGTTTGAATGGTTTAGAACATGATGTGATGCAGGGAATGGAGACAAAATATATAGATAAAGCAGATATCATAGGTAGCAACTGTGGAATGTGTTATCAAATAAGGCAGCAAGTTACCCAGCAACAACAAGATGTTACAATGCCTTTGCAGGATACGTCAAAATGCTCGCAACTTTATGAAGATAGTGGAATAGATGTTGATAGCAAAGAAACAGACGGGAGCTGGTCTAGTATATTTGTGCCTGAAAATGATGACTTAAATGTAATTCAAATAGAAATGAACCAAGAAACATGTTTTGAAGATTGTGGGGTAAGACTTCTTAAGTCTCCATCTAAAGAGGAAGAAGAGGTAGCTCACCCTATTCTTGCTGATAGTGAAAGTGCAAACAAGCTATACATGGAAGATTGTCTTTGTAAAAGTAAACCTGATTTACTTGCGGGTGATGAAACAAACAAATTTGATAAACAGGTCAACTCTTCAGATGGATATATGAATGCTAGTGCATGCGATGTAGATGCAGAAATTGGCAACTGCTACGAAGACTTTACACTTAAAACAGAAACAAAAGTAACAGGAGCAAGCACAAAAAGTGTTAATGTATCAAAAACAGCTGAAGATATTAATTTTGAAAATTCTGTAAATAATGTGGAAAATACAGCTGTTAACACGGACAACTTTGAAACAATCCCCTTCCAGTGCCAGAAACAAATTGAATCTTGTCAAGTCCAACAGTTACCTGCTGATTCTGATACTCTAAGAACTTTAGAGCCATTAGCTGATGGAAGCGCTGAGAATACTTCCTATTCAGCCTGTAAAACTGAAAAACCTTCTGTTAAGTCCCACCATACGGACATGGCACAAAAGTGTCATTTTTCGTATGCTGAGAAGCTGTTTAAGCCACAAATAATTACCCTTAACGTGAGTGGGATAAAGTTCTTGAGTCGACAGTCAGAGCTTGGCCAGCTTTGCTTAGAGAAGTTTTTACAGGCTAATAGTACATTGGAAAAACTGTCAGTTGCCTGGAAGGGTCTCACTATTGAGTGGTTCAAGGTAGGTAATTTATGTTTTCATGCATTTTGACATTAATAAAGGTATTAAACTCATCATACTCGACATTTAGAACCTTACAATTTATATTATTTTCTTATAGACTATTTGGCCAACTTTGAGGTGATTTTACCACTTTGTTTTCATTAACATGTTCATTAACATACCCCCTACGTTGCTTAAAGTGGGAAAAACTCTAAACCTTTGTACCAGCCAATTTATACTTTATTAATAATTTATAACTGTTAACTACTTATAATTTGTTAATGGTGATTATCCCCCGCCATAGGCGGAGGGATATTGTTTTGGCGTTGTCCGTCCATCCATCCTTCCGTCCGGTACCATATCTTGGAAGTGCTTTGGCGGATTTCATTGAAACTCAATGGTATGAGTATATATTAATATATAGATAAGAGGATGTTGCACGCCAAATGGCATCTTGAAAAAAATTAATTGACGGATTTCATTGAAACTTGGTATGAATATATACATGGATAAGAGGATGATGCACGTTGACATTGTCCATCCATTCCGAAAACTTTTGTGTTCATCCATCCGTCCAGAAAACTTTTGTGTTCACAAGTATAATGGCGGGGGATATCAATTCAACGAATTTGCTTGTTTAGACATATATTATGACAATACTGAAAATTTTCTTCCATTTATTTATATCAGAGTTTCAAATTATGTTATTGTTGTTTTTTTACATGTATTTGAAATTCATAAATAATAGTTCTGAATTAAAACCTCATTTCTTTTTTCTTGGTGCATAAGAATAAAAATTAAAAGCAAATGTGTTTTTTTTTACAAATTTTACAAAATCTGACAGTTTACACCCCCTCCATAATACATTTAAGCTTTTGTTTTTTAAATATTTTCTTTTTATGCCCCTGAAGGAGGGCATATAGTGATCGCACTGTTCATCCGTCTGTCTGTCCGTCACACTTTGCGTTTAGGTTTCGAAAAATGCTCATAACTTGTATGTCGCTTCAGATGTACCGTTCATATTTGGTATGCATGTGTGTATGGACAAGGCCTTTCCATAAGCACACAAATGTTGAACCCTGTGACCTTGAACTTGAACTTAGGGTCCATGTTTAGGTTTTAAAATCTGAGTTTAGGTTTCCAAAAATGCTCATAACTTCTATCAAAGTGTTTTTTGGGGGCATATGTCATCCTATGGAGACAGCTCTAGTTTACTTATGCAAAATAATATTTTAGAAGATATGCCATATACCCCAATTAAACCTTCAAAACATATTAGATACACATGTAGGCAATAAATAAAACTAGTAATTGAATTTTTTATCATAAAATCTTTATATTTTACTGATTTCATGATCAAATATTCATTTATCAACAATCTGAATTCTATGTTGTTAACGCATTATGAAGGGCTGTTTTAACTTAATTAAATACTTCAGAATAATGGATAGTTAATAATCAAAACAAACAAAATGTTTACATGGTACATGTACCTACACACTTAATCCAGGATTTACTTTAATAACCTTGGAATTCAAACTGCCTGTTTTATGCCCCCGAAGGAGGGCATATAGTGATTGCAGTGTCCGTCTGTCCGTCCGTCTATCCATCTGTCCGTCACACTTTGCGTTTAGGTTTGAAAAATGCTCATAACTTCTATGTCGCTTCAGATGCAGCATTCATATTTGGTATGCATGTGTATATGGACAAGGCCTTTCCATACGCACACACATTTTGACCCCTTTGACCTTGACCTTAGGGTCCTCGTTTAGGTTTCGAAAAATGCGTTTAGGTTTCGAAAAATGCTCATAACTTCTATCAAAGCGTTTATAGGGGGCATATGTCATCCTATGGTGACAGCTCTTGTTTCATAATGTATTAGACAGAGGAAATTTTGATCCCAGAAATAAAGGGACTTGTTCATCTTTGTCAATAAATGTATTTATGAACAACGCTACATTTTGGATAGTCTAAAATAATTATAATAGCAAAAAAAGAAGAAACAAGGTTTGCCTACCAGTGGATTCATATCCTGGGCCACTTGTGGTAAAGCAAACCCTCTACCTTTACAACAAGGAGAATTATACTATTTATGTCAGGTTTAAGGATTTCAATATAGTTTTGTATTTTGAGACATGACAAAACATTTCCCGAACACTTCAGAAGTTATATAAAAAAATAAACAGGTTATGACTTGTTTTAAACAAATAGTAACATCAAGTGTCATCTTAGTGTCCCATATAGAGACATAAATTATTGTATTTTCAACAGTGTTCAGAACACAAGGGAAACAAAAAAATACAACAATTATTATACCCCCACTAAACGAAGTTTAGGGGGGTATATAGGAGTGAGCTTCTCGGTCGGTCGGTCCGTGTCCGCTCTCTACATGTAATTCAAGTAGTTTTTATCCGATCTTCACCAAACTTGGTCAGAAGTTGCATCTAGATGATGTCTAGGCCAAGTTCGAACATGGGCCTTGTTTTCTCTAAAGTTAAGAGTTGTCGCAGTTTTATTTCATTATTATTTATTTTGTAGAACATAGGAATAAACTTTTATTTTCTTATTGTATCATATGGCTAGTATTAAGTTATTCTTTTTATTATGCCCCTGAAGGAGGGCATATAGTGATCGGACCGTCCATCCGTCTGTCTGTCCGTCTGTCTGTCTGTCCGTCTGTCCTTCCGTCACACTTTGCGTTTAGGTTTCGCGTTCAGGTTTCGAAAAATGCTCATAACTTCTATGTCCCTTCACATAGCAACTTGATATTTTGCATGCATGAGTATCGCACGGACCTGCACATTTTGAGTGGTGAAAGGTCAAGGTCATCCTTCAAGGTCAAAAAACATGTATCAAAGCGGCGCAGTAGGGGGCATTGTATTTCTGGCAAACACATCTCTTGTTTGATAAAGGATATGTTTTATTAGTTGTAATATTTCAGCGGGTGCTATGTCATCTGGATAAGCTGCGCACAGTGGAGTTGGTAGAGTGTACGATGTTACAGAGTGCTGGAGTGGCGGCCCTTGGTAGATGTTGTACACAGTTGCAGTCTGTCAACCTTAGAGGTACGTCGCCCCGTCAGAAATGATATATTTGAACATGGTTATTTCAAGGGTGTTAATTCAAATTCCATTTTTTCTGGCCCTGATTTAATGTTTTTTATAAATGAAAAAATCATGTTAAATTCAAACATTTTTAAAATTTTAAATATTAGCATTTCAAAACCAAAATTCAATGTAATACTCAAAAAAATATGCCTGTACATTTAAATTCACGGACCTGATTGGGCCCTTATGATTTCAAATCTTTACATAAATATCGTTTGTATTGTCATTTTTGCTACCTTTATTCACTAGTCTGTAAAATTATTGATAGTTTAAGAGCTTGCAAAAAAACACACCATCTTTCAGTTTTTTGGACGTTCCAAATATCTTTGAAATAATGATTTTGAAACATATGACTGTGATTGTGAAAAAAATGCTTTTAGAAATTACCAGTATAAAATAATTTTCTTATATAGTAGTAGTATAGAAAAATACTATAATTAAAAAGAAAACATGACAACAGATATAGCTGAGAAATTATCTATGTGTATATTGGTATAACTTAAAAATGTGTAATACTCTAAGCAATAAATATCACACATCTCATATGTTTTGTTTAGAAATATAAAAAAAAAACTTGCTTAATTTATTTCCAGGTAACTAATTTTGAGCTACTATCCAAAACATATAACATAAAGAACTGGCAATCAACTCTGCTCAATGGGCTTCATTTATTTTACAGGAGTTGTGTTCATCACTGATTCAGCACTGGTTCCCTACTTGACTCAGCGCAATTTGAGTCGTCTGTTGATTGCTGAGAGCCAGAACATCTCAGACAGGATTCTGGGACTAATTTCCTGCAGACTGGCTGATACTGTATGAAGATTTTATGTATTATGGTGTCTTTCAACCAATTTGTGAAGAGTGCATCATTTATGTTAAAAATGGATGAATATGTCAGAACACATTTGTTTAAATGTCTGTTTGTTCATCCTTTCAATTTACTGAACTTAACATTAATGATGTAGCTAGTTCGGCTATTTCATTTATAACAACATATACAAAATCTAAGTTATTGCATGGAAATACAACAGGCATTACACAGGTGAAAACTGTAGAAAAAGAGCAGTAATCAAGGCATGTTCTCATATGCTAAAGTGTTGAAGTGAATCTAGTTAACAGACTTGATAGTGTCTCTTAGAGACCCAAGGGTTTTGCTGCAATCCACTTAAAATGAACCATTTTACACTAAAACGACTCTTTGTTGTTGACTGTAGCTCACTCATCTTGACCTGTCGTGGTGTGAAGATATCAGCGAGAAAGGCATCAACAATATCTGCATGAAGTGCTCGAACCTCAAAGTAAGTAGAGTGTGCACTACTATAGTAATCAAAATACTTTCATAAGTTAATAAGAGCTGTGTTTGTGAAACACAATCCCCCCCTACTGTGCTTTGAAGCCGCACAGCAGCTATTTAAAAAAAAAATGACCTTTGACCTTGAAGGATGACCTTGACTTCGACCTTTCAACACTCAAAATGTGCAGCTCCATGAGATACACATGCATGCCAAATATCACGTTGCTATCTTCAATGTAGCAAAAGTTATGACTAAGGTTAAAGTTTTGGGACACACACATACAATGACAGGCAGACAGACAGGCCAATCATTCGATCTGGGGGCATAAAAAGGTGTGTGATAACCAGGACACTATAATTGAAAAGGTAACAGAAACAATTATATCAGTGAAGTGCTCCAATTACAGTAAGTATACATGGGATCCTGTGATAACATTTAGAAACAGATTGCCAAATGAAACAGGCAAACAGGCTTAAACAAAAAGCAGTACTACATGTAATACTTAAAATAATAAAACAACCAGTGACAAATAAAAACATCTTTAATTACTGATACTAAATGTGTCACACTGGGTCAGTAAAATTAAAATATATATTTACTAACCATCTCATAACTGTAATACTGTTTAAAATGTCAACAGCAAAGAATCTAACAAAACAAATGAATGAAAGCTTTGCCTCATGTCTGTGATTTTGCATTACAGTGCCTGTACCTGAAGAAATGTCCTATATCAGACAGTACCCTGCAGCTGTTGGCTGAAAACGCACGCGACATCGAAGAATTATCCGTGGAAGTCTCCGACCTAAAGGAGGACATGTTAACCGACTCTGGCCTCATAGTTCTGTCAGAGAACTTAACAAAGCTGCGGATACTCGACATCAGCTGGAATCTGTGTAAGTAGAGGGATGTTGGGAAATTGTTCATTATCCTATATCTGGGAAAATCTGGCTTAATGCATTGCATGGAGCAGTTTGCGCAGGCTGAAAAGGGATGACACTTTCTGCTTTTACAGATTTTTAGTGTAAAGGTAGTCTGATTTATAAATGAAAATTAAGTCTAGATGGAAAGTGTTGTCTCTGAACAGCCTGTGAAGGCTGCACAGGCTAATCTGAGACAACACTTTGCGCACATGCATTCCGACCAGTTTGTTCAGAGTGGGGCTCATATGTTATTCCTGTAGGTTAAGATTCAGGTTAAGATTCAAACATATCTTCAACGTGTGGAAAGTATATTTAACCCTTTGCATGCTGGGAAATTTGTCGTCTGCTAAAATGTTGTCTGCTGAATTTCTAAAATTAGCATTTTCTTTGATTTTTTTCAAAGAATATTATCAGAATAGCAAACAGTTTGGATCCTGATGAGACGCCACATTCTGTGGCGTCTCATCTGGATCCAAACTGTTTGCAAAGGCCTTCAAAATTCGGTTCCCGCACTGAAAGGGTTAAGGAGTTGAAAAATAATTGATTTACTAGCCAGCTTCATGGTGTATGTATTGGTATTCAATAATGTTGGCCATTTTTCGACCAGAGATGTCTTCATAACTTTTTAGCAATACCAAAATTGGAATACCAACATATTAACTGGCAAAACATATAAACACTCATTGATATTCCTTTGACAGACTTTTCTTGGAGTTGTCCTTCCATGTTATATACTTCATATTTGACGCTTTCCCCACAATCTTGTTTTCAAGTTTACATGTGTTTACTTCAGCTTGGTTCATAAATATCTTTTTGGCTTCTAGAAAACTGTTGTTATTTTATCAATGTTTCTAAATCTTTACTTCCTTTTTGGGCCTAAAGCAACTTCAATACTTTCCCTTGATTACTACTTTCTGCGTTTTTACATTATATGCAGACGTTGTTTTTACAGCTGTTACAGACCTAGGGCTGTACGCGATCTTGAAGAACTGTGCACTGTTGGAGGAAGCCAACCTTCGTGGGCTAAAACAGATCACGATAGCGCCTTTGATGCATATGATTGACAGTAAAGTATTGGAATTATGAATTACGAGTCTTGCTCTGGGAAAACAGCGTTTAATGCAATTGGCATAGTGTCATACCAGATAAGCCTGTGCAGTCCTCACATTGGCATAGTGTCATACCAGATAAGCCTGTGCAGTCCTCACATTGGCATAGTGTCATACCAGATAAGCCTGTGCAGTCCTCACATTGGCATAGTGTCATACCAGATAAGCCTGTGCAGTCCTCACATTGGCATAGTGTCATACAAAATAAGCCTGTGCAGTCCTCACATTGGCATAGTGTCATACCAGATAAGCCAGTGCAGTCCTCACATTGGCATAGTGTCATACCAGATAAGCCTGTGCAGTCCTCACATTGGCATAGTGTCATACCAGATAAGCCTGTGCAGTCCTCACATTGGCATAGTGTCATACCAGATAAGCCTGTGCAGTCCTAACATTGGCATAGTGTCATACCAGATAAGCCTGTGCAGTCCTCACATTGGCATAGTGTCATACCAGATAAGCCTGTGCAGTCCTCACATTGGCATAGTGTCATACCAGATAAGCCTGTACAGTCATCACATTGGCATAGTGTCATACCAGATAAGCCTGTGCAGTCCTCACATTGGCATAGTGTCATACCAGATAAGCCTGTGCAGTCCTCACATTGGCATAGTGTCATACCAGATAAGCCTGTACAGTCATCACATTGGCATAGTGTCATACCAGATAAGCCTGTGCAGTCCTCACATTGGCATAGTGTCATACCAGATAAGCCTGTGCAGTCCTCACATTGGCATAGTGTCATACCAGATAAGCCTGTGCAGTCCTCACATTGGCATAGTGTCATACCAGATAAGCCTGTGCAGTCCTCACATTGGCATAGTGTCATACCAGATAAGCCTGTGCAGTCCTCACATTGGCATAGTGTCATACCAGATAAGCCTGTGCAGTCCTCACATTGGCATAGTGTCATACCAGATAAGCCTGTGCAGTCCTCACATTGGCATAGTGTCATACCAGATAAGCCTGTGCAGTCCTCACAGGCTAATCAGGGATGACACTTGCAGCTTTTAGGGAATTTTTCGTTTTTAGCTCATCTATTTTTTGAAAAAAAATTATGAGCTATTGTCATCACCTTGGCGTCGGCGTCGGCGTCGGCGTTGGCGTTGGCGTTGGCGTCGGCCTCCGGTTAAGTTTTGCGTTTAGGTCCACTTTTCTCAGAAAGTATCAATGGTATTGCATTCAAACTTGGTACACTTACTTACTATCATGAGGGGACTGGGCAGGCAAAGTTAGATAACTCTGGCGTGCATTTTGACAGAATTATGTGCCCTTTTTATACTTAAAAAATTGAAAATTTTGGTTAAGTTTTGGGTTTAGTTCCACTTTTCTCAGTAAGTATCAATGCTATTGCATTCAAACTTGGTACACTTACTTACTATCATGAGGGGACTGGGCAGGCAAAGTTAGATAACTCTGGCATGCATTTTGACAGAATTATGTGCCCTTTTTATACTTAGAAAATTGACAATTTTGGTTAAGTTTTGTGTTTAGGTCCATTTCATTCCTTAAGCATCAAAGCTATTGCTTTCATACTTGCAACACTTACTAACTATCATAAGGGGACTGTGCAGGCAAAGTAATGTAACTCTGACTGGCATTTTGACAGAATTATGTGCCCTTTTTATACTTAGAAAATTGAAAATTTGATTAAGTTTTGTGTTTAGGTCCACTTTATTCCTACAGTATCAAAGCTATTGCTTTCATACTTGCAAGATTTATGAACTATCATAAGGGGACCGTGCAGGCAAAGTTATGTAACTCTGACTGGCATTTGGACGGAATTATGGGCCCTTTATACTTAGAAAATTGAAAATTTGGTTAAGATTTATGTTTTGGTCCACTTTACCCCTAAAGTATCATAGATATTGCTTTCATACTTGGAACACTCACAAACTATCATAAGGGTACAGTAAAAGGACAAGTTTTATAACTCTGGTTGTCATTGTTACGGAATTATGGCCCTTTTTTGACTTAGTAACTTTTAATATATGGTTAAATTTTGTGTTTCGATCCACTTTACTTCTTAAGTATCAAGGCTATTGCTTTCAAACTTCAAATACTTACATGCTATCATGAGGTTACTGTACCTGACAACTTGAATTTTACTTTGACCTTTGAATGACCTTGACTCTCAAGGTCAAATTATTAAATTTTGCTAAAATTGCCATAACTTCTTTATTTATGATTAGATTTGATTGATACTTTGATGAAACTACTCTTACCTGACATACCACAATAGACTCCACCCAAACCATCCCCCGTGCCCTCCCCCCCTCCCCCACCTCCCCCCCCCCTCCCCCCCTCCCCCCCCCCTAATTTTTTTTTTTTTTTTTTTTTTTTTTTTTAAGATCATCTCACAAATGACCACCACACCCTCACACTATACCCCCCCACCCCACCCCCCCCCCCCCCAATTTTTTTTTTTTTTTTTTTTTTTTTTTTAGATCATCTCACAAATTACCACCACACCCTCACACTATACCCCCCCCCTCCCATTTTTTTTTTTAAACTGTTATGTTTGAAATACCGTCCAACCATCGCACCCAAACCCCCCCCCCCCCTCCCATCGCCCCCCCCAACCCCCCCCCCCCCCCCCCGATTTTTTTTTTTTTTTTTTTTTTTTTCGCTTTTTTGGAAGATAATGTAATAAATGTCCACAACCCCACACTATACACCCCTCTTCACTCCACTCCTCCCTCCTTTGTGATTGAAAATGAGAGTCCCTTCACCTTTAAAAAGAAAATAGATGAGCGGTCTGCACCCGCAAGGCGGTGCTCTTGTAAGGAATTTCTTCTAAGTGTTAATCAAGTTTAGGCAGGAAGTGTCTTTGCTGGTTAGCCTTTGTCGAAGGCACAGGCTAATCTGGTACCAAACTTTACGCACATGCATTAAAAAGGACACTCGTTTGAATTATTAATTTTACTGTTTTGTAGTTCAAGTATATTAAATCATAATCATACATGCTGAATAAAATTTTGCATATTGAGAGTTAAACATGAAACTTTTGCAACTGATGCAAAATCAAATGGGCATGCCATTCCACCATAGACTTGACTAAATTTAGTGTTTTGCTCTTTAAAAAGTAAAGAATTCAGCATCAAACATTGCCCTGCATATTAAGTTTAGAATGGGGTATATTGGATGCACTCTGTCGATTAGTTTGTCAAAAAATGTTTTTAACCAGGATTTCCAAAGGAAAAAACTGGTTATTAGATTGGCGAGTTTTTGCGGGTGGGCTGGCGGGCGGGCGGAACAAGCTTGTCCGGGCCATAACTTTGTTTCTCATTGTGAGATTTTAAAAGCATTTGACTCATTTGTTCACTATGATTAGACGGTGTGTCGCGCAAAAGAATTATGTCGATATCTCCAAGGTCAAAGGTCAAAAATGGCCATAAATGAGCTTGTCCGGGCCATAACTATGTCATTCATTGTGAGATTTTAAAATCATTTGGCACATTTGTTCACCATCATGGTACTGTGTGTCGCACGAAATAATTACGTCAATATCTCAAGGTCGCCACTACTAAAAATAGAATTATTTTGATACAAAGGGGGTTAATTATAAACAATCAGTTCAGTTTGGCTAGTGCCAACTTCCAAAGGGATTTGATTTAAATATGTTATTACCTTAAAGTGTTTATGTAGGAACATTATTTATTTATTTATTTGCCCTTTAACAGCTGTGCAGGGTTATTATACATGTTATGAAACATACTTATTGTATAATTCTTAGTCCAATCAGTTCCTGTGCTTGTAATCAAATGTTGACCATGGTCTGCCTCTCATTTCAGGTTATGCAGACTTAAAAGCCTCCAGTCTTGGTAATTTGGAGCCCCTTCCCCAAAGATCTCGGGTGTTTGCCCCGAATCTTCGTGTGCTTGACCTAGATTACAGCGACCTTGTGAATGACCAACTTCTGCAGATGATTGTCAACGTTTGCCGTGGAACACTGAACGTGACTGACTACTATGGCACCAAAATGGTGCCAGATTCTGAGTGAATTTTCTGTGACATAATTATGAGCCTTGCTGTGGAAAAATAGGGTTTAATGCATGTGAGTAAAGTGTTATCCAAGATTAGCCTGTGCAGTCTGAACAGGCTTGTCAGAGATGACACTTTCCGCGTTTATGGTATTTTTGGTTTGAAGGAAGTCTCTTTTTAGACTGCACGGGCTTATCTGTGACACCACTTTCGGCACATGCATAAAACGAGGCTCTGATGTACAATTAATGTACAATTCCTAGAAAAGATCTTTCAGTGCAATTTGTAGAAATATACAAGATCATGTGTTGCACTATGCATTTACAATTGTTGATATGTTATTGTTATAAGCTTGTCTATAACAGTAGGTTGCACCTTCATCAACCATGAATGTATATAAGTGATAGTGACTGTGATGTAGACTGTGGTACTATGTGATTATGAACAAAAATTGTTTGTCCTAATTATTTGTAATATTTGTTACTGAGTGTGATTGTCTCATGTGTTTTGTGTGTGCGTGAATTGTTGCTGTTACTTGAATTTTAATAGCATGAAATTAAAATTAGCCTTGTTCTCTGTTCCTGCTCACCAACAGTCTAACCTTGACCAAACTATATGTTGAAGTTGATTTTTAGCTCGGCTGTTTTCGGAGAAAACCCGAGGTATTGTCATAGCCTCCTCAACTACCAGCGTCGTGCTAAAACCTTTACATTGGCTCTAAAATTAAAGTGCTTCCACCTACAACTTTGAAACTTTATGTGTACATGCACCTTGACGAGTTCTACACGCCACACCCATTTTTGGGTCACTATGTCAAAGGTCAAGGTCACTGTGACCTCTAATATAAAACTTTAACTTTGCCTCTAACATCATAGTGCTTCCACCTACAACTTTGAAACTTCATATGTACATGCACCTTGATGACTTTCACATGCCTAACCCATTTTTGGGTAACTAGGTCAAAGGTGAAGGTCACTGTGACCTCTAATATAAAACTTTAACTTTGCCTCTAGCATCACAGTGCTTCCACCTACAACTTTGAAACTTCATATGTACATGCACCTTGATGAGTTCTACACGCCACACCCATTTTTGGGTCCCTAGGTCAAAGGTCAAGGTCACTGTGACCTCTAATATAAAACTTTCACTTTGCCTCTAACATCATAGTGCGTCCACCTACAACTTTGAAACTTTATATGTACATGCACCTTAATGAGTTCTACATGCCACACCCATTTTGGGTCACTAGGAGAAAGGTCAAGGTCACTGTGACCTCTAAAAAAAAAAAATCAGACAAGCTTTCGCAGCCGAGCGTGGCACCCGATATGCGGTGCTCTTGTTAAAATATGTATTATACGAGATTGATTATGTAGCAAATTACTCCAGAAACTGTAATAACAGGGTATGTTTCGCTGACGTACTAGTATCTTAAATGTTGAACTTCTTAGTATGAGCATACATCTTCACAAAAAATTAAAATAAATTATTAAAATCTAATATTGCTTTTAACTTTGATCAGCTATAATTATTAACAAACAGCTCTGGTTATTTTAATGTACCCAATTACCCATGCTTGTTTGGTGTTTATCATTCCTCACAGATCATGGTCATAACGCAAATTGTAGCATTGCATTAAGTTTCAGTGGATGTCCAACAGGCAATGCGTGTTTCACAATATTCTTGTCACTGAACAAGTCCTTTTTATGACAATTTGAGAAAAACTTATTTGCCTAACTTTTACTAAAGAAGACCAAGTATGTTTAAATTTGTGCAATTATTTAATGAAACTAAATAAACAGTATTAATTCTTCTAGCTTATTTTTGCATCAAAGCTTTTATACTTAGGGCGGACAATATATAAATATGTTATATTATTTTTCAATGTTGAAGGGTCTTTTCAAAAGTATATATATTCAATTATGTAAATGTGAATTGTTCAAGTATTACATTTTAATACTCTTTGCAAATTAAGACCCATCTCATATTGTTCTGGCATTCTCACAATAAGCCATGCTAGTATATAACTGATGTACTGTATACAATGACATGTATTGTTGATGATTGTAAATTTGTTTTTTTTCTGTTTACATTATTGTGACGATGAGCTGTATATGCGTAAGTCGTAAATAAACATTCTGTTCTGTTATTTGATAATAACTACCTACGTAAAATATAACAATTTTACAACAAAATTTTTAAATGTTTTATTGAATAGTTTTGTTGATATCACTTTACAAATGAACATCAAGGAGCTTGAACTAATACTACTCATCCAAGTCTGGTATTCAAAACTGCTTTCATATTAAATGACGGTTTAAATGCATTAAAAACATTTATTCATGTACAGGTGTATATTATGCAACCTTACATTTAGTTGTATCCCTATTGTAAGTTTGGCTTATATACAAATATGTTGTAAACATTAAAGCTTTTAATTCCGTCATCTGATTTACCAGAATGTCATGTTTGAAGTCTGAAATAAGTATGCATTTGACTTTGTGTATTGAGAGGAAATAACTTTGGCAGTATTTGATATTGTGTATTTCAGTAGAATGAAAACTAATGCAGTCCTGGTTATATACTTGTATACATTTTTTCCTATACAATTTAAATGGCTTCGAACAAATTATTAACACCTGTACAAGTACATGCAAAAGTGTCATTCAGTGTCAATATACTTCAAATGAAAAAACACACCACCTTTAAGATGTGTTTAGCAGCAGAAGTTTGCTGAATTGTACACAGTATACAACAATTAGCACAGTATAAAATGTTTGTTATCATCATATTTGTTACGTAATAAAAATATTACAAATGTTCTGTATTTGTATTTGCCCTGGTTTCTTGCAATAAATTCACAAAAGCAGTGAGAAGGTGAAGAGTAAACAAATAACTGATTAGGCTTAAAGCACCGATTTATAGAATTATTGTTATTGAATTATATGATTATAATTATTGAATTATATGAGCTTTGTTCTGGGAAAACTGGGCTTAATGCATGTACCTTAAGTGTCATCCCAGATTGGACTGTGCAGGTTGCACAGGCTAATCAGGGAGAGCACGACTATGGATTTTTTCATTTGAAGGAAGTCTCTACTAAATAAAAATCCAGTTTAGGCAAAAGCGTCATACCTATTAGCCTGTGCCAACTACACAGGCTAATCTTGGATGACACTTAATGTACATCAATTAGGCCCAGTTTTCCCATCATAAGGATCAAATTTACCTTCAAGTTCCTTGAAATAGTAATATCAGATAAGAATTTTGGACAAGCATCACATCAAAATTGAGGCTATCACTTGATAAAAGGGCTTCCTTGACTGATTTGACTTACATGCTACACACATTTTATACAGTTTGTACCCAGTTGCTTACACTGGGAATTGTGTGTCATACATAAATTATAAACTTATCACATAACAATTAGCTCATAAGCAATCTTAAAATGCTTAAAATACCATCAATAAAATGCAAAAACCCATACTAGACAAAGGCAATATTATTTATAACTACCGTACTAATTTATTGAAGATCACATAAACAAAATGAGGCAAAATTTACACAACACTTCTTTTTTTCACAAACAAAACTTTAGCCTCCAATTCTATAAATCAACATTGTTCTCATTACAATTGTGTAAACAAACGTGTTTGAAACAAAATGTTCCAAGTAACAGTGACATGAATTATGAAACAAGGTAATCTTGAAAAAAATGATTGTTTTGAAAAATCCCTAATGGTGCTGGTGGCCCAGAAATACCAAATCATGCAAATTATTTTTCCTTAAAACTGTAAAAGTTGTTAACCTTTTATATAAAAAATGCAAATACACACACCAACATTTTAAATTGCAGTTGTTTTTAAAAAGTAAACAGTAAAATCCAGACACACAATAAACAATCACAGGCAGGTGTAGCACTTTTAAGATACCTTAAACCCCTTTAATAAAGCCCGTCTAAACAAAGGGCTTTAGTACATTTGTAATTCCCTCTTTAAAGGCAGTCCTTTTGCATATTCCCAGCTTCTCAATCCGGCTGCAGTCTAGCTGGGCATTGTGGGGCCTATTTGCTGAACCAGAACCGGATTCATCCGGAATGATGTGGGATGTCGGCAGGTGGAAACAGGTTGCCATGGTCACAGCCATGTCAAACTTGGTGACATTCTCGTTGTTACTCCAGTGATAGATACCACTTACGTTGCCTTTCTGAAATCAAAATAGTGTCATTACTTTTAACCTTTTAGTTAACAGAAAGGCATTTTGACGTGTTTGTGGTCCCTTAGAAAAAAAAATTTAAATTTTGAAGTCCTTTCTTTGTAGATTCAAGTATTAAAGTCTTTATTTCCAACCCATGATTTGATGGAGATTTGAGTGCTTAATTGTCACATGCAGAGGGTGTGACAACAGAGTAGTAACTTTAATTATTGCATATGTTACTATATTTACATATTCACTCAGGGATTGCACTGCCATTCGCAAAATTACCAATTGCTACAAATTTGCAACTTTGACTCAAGAAAGTTCCATTTAGCTACAACGTGTTCTTCATAAACGCCATAAAATAGCTCAAATCTGAAAAATTGTAATGCTCTGCCTTAAATTTGGCTTAAGAGAGTCTTGAGTCCAGGCCAGCCCTGATTCACTTGAAAATTGGTCATTGTGTTGTTGCTTTCAAAGTCCAAATTTTAGGTGTACCAATTATGGATAATTAGCACACTCAATAGGTGTGTAAAATAATTTATATTGGGAAAACAATGAGACAGCATTTCACAAAAATGATGAGCGTTGTAACACAAACAAGCAGAATTCTATTAGCAATGTGTAAAACATGTACTTGAACATTAACTTAACCAAAAAAGTGATTTCTTTATTTAAAGAATTTAATACTGGCAGAAAGAATATGCATGGAGTTTCTATGAAATTCAAACAGTACTGTAGTATAACGGAAAATAAATTTTTCAACCATTGATTCCAATCTCACTAAAATTGTTTCCAGTCTTAAAATTCAGCAATATCTGATGATCTTGCATAAGAAACGACTTTCAGATGAACATTCAATAATCAATCAAATAGTTTCCTTCAAAAGTCTTTAGCATGCTATTTTGTTTACTATGTAGGGATAAAAGCCAAACGCCTTTACTTAGTCTTGATGTTTTGTAATCCACACTGTTCATTAGCACATTTGCAGATACTACTAATACTTATCTCCAAGACCAAAAAACTACACTAAAACTTAAATTGAGCCTCATAAAACATTCACTTTCAAATACAGCACTGACTATTCTCACCTCCAGCCTTCTGTCAGCTAGCGACAGGAGAACATACGCCACATCATCACAGTGGGTAGGGAAACGTCGCTGATAGTTACACATGGGTGCCTGATGACCAGTGTCCTTCACCTTGCTGAACAGCACTGTGATGGCACTCTCGTCTAGGCTCTCTATCTCACCATACAGGATTGGTACCCGCAGAACACTGTTTCCTGGAGACAGCAAAACAGATAAAATAAGCCCCTTTCTGGAAAAACCGGGCTCAATTTATGCTGGTAAAGTGCTGCCCCAGTAATATATGCCTGTGCAGTCGGCACAGGCAAATCAAGGACGAAACTTTTCACCTAGACTGGATTTTTTATTATAAGAGAATTCATTTAATCGAACAATTCCATAAAAGCAAAAAGTGCTGTCCCTGATTAGCCAGTGCAGACTACACAGGCTTATATGGGAAGACAATTTATGCACATGAATTAAGCCCAGTTTTCCCAGAACGGAACACCATTGTCTATGGAATCAGCATCTGAAAAAATATTTGTTTATAATATAGAGGAAGTAAGAATTGTAAACACTGTTTTTAGCCAAAGGTTCAAAATGTGAAATAAACAAAACCCTTTTTGTAAGTTTAATAAACTACCTTTTCTACAAACTAATGTTAACATTTATGTGCGCATATTTTACCAGTGCCTTAAAGGGATTAGTTCACACACACAGGCAAAAATACATAAAATACTGTCACTAAACACAAAGCCTGAGTGGTCAAGTGGTTGTATTTTAGATTTGATCCAAGAGGTCCAGGATTTGAAACCAGATTTAGACTTTTTTGTCTGACTGTTTAACATGCTATCATAATTACTTAAGATTATTGGATACAATATGAATGAATTGGTAACCAAATTTAATAATAAAATTTCTAACAAAAAAAGAAAATCTGTGAACAAGGAACTTCAACAGACAAATATTCAAAACACTATACACCCCATGATAAAATATCTTTTGATACATGTTCACTGATGTCCTGCTTATGGTAGCCAAGAAATAGCTTGGAAAATAACATGAGAAATACTGAAAGACAAAATGGATAGACAAAGATTAAATAGAGCATGAAAATATGAAAGTGCACACAAGATTTCATACCAATGTTAGCTTCCAACGTGATATTTTCTCCGTCTAGTTTGCTCTTGCCATACAGGTTCAGGGGGTTGGGTTTGACTGTAATGCTGTATGGAGGTGATGTGCCATCAAAGACGTAATCAGTGCTGATATACACCACCCATGCTCCGACAGCCTCTGTGGTAAAATTTAGTATTGTTATCGGCACTTTCCGCTTTATGGTATATTTTTTTATTAAAAGGAAGACTCTTCTTTGAGAAAATCCAGTTTATGCAGGATTTGTCTTCCAAGTCCGTACAGGCTAATCTGGGACAACACTTTGCCTACATGCATAATGCTCAGTTTTCCAGCACAAGGCTCAATCCTAGTTATTCAATCCTAGTTACTTTTTGTGCTTCATAAAAGTACAAAAGACTGTTGAACACCACTATTTAACAGTGGCTGGAAGCGAAAGAATCAGAGTTGCAGATAACTTTTCCAGTTAAGGGGTATTTAACTCATTAAATATTGACTCAAAGCATTAAAAAACAAGGGACAAAATTGTCACAAAACCAGGTTTTCATTGTGAAAAAAAAATCTGATAAAGGGAGAAAACTCAAACTGAACTTTTGAAATGACCAAAAAAAATTAACCCCCTTTGTAAGTTTTTTTTTTTTTTTAAATCTATTTTTAGTCGTGGCGACCTTGACATTGGAGATATTGACGTGATTCTTTCGTGGGACACACCGTCCCATGATGGTGAACAAATGTGCCAAATGATTTTAAAATCTCACAATGAATGACATAGTTATGGCCAGGACAAGCTCATTTATGGCCATTTTTGACCTTTGAACTCAAAGTGTGACCTTGACCTTGGAGATATCGACGTAATTATTTCGCGCGACACACCGTCCAATGATGGTGAACAAATGTGCCAAATGATTTTAAAATCTGACGATGAACGACATAGTTATGGCTCGGACAAGCTCATTTATGGCCATTTTTGACCTTTGAACTCAAAGTGTGACCTTGACCTTGGAGATATCGACGTAATTATTTCGCGCGACACACCGTCAAATGATGGTGAACAAATGTGCCAAATGATTTTAAAATCTGACAATGAACGACATAGTTATGGCCCGGACAAGCTTATTCCGCCAGCCCGCCAGCCAGCCAGCCAGCCCGCCAGCCAGCCAGCCAGCCAGCCAGCCCGCCCGCCCGCATTCGCCAATCTAATAACCAGTTTTTTCCTTCGGAAAACCTGGTTAAAAACATCAAGATTTTTTTATGCTATGGTATGTATTGGCCCATTCCTAAAAACAGCCCCCCCCCCTTTTATGAATTGTACAAAAAGATGTTTTACCTTAAACTTTGTATAGTTTTAATTCCACAGCACTCGCTTTTGCTTTAAAGCATGAATCTCATTTGAAGGGATTTAAACAGATCTTGAAAAACAGCTGTCAAATGACCCTGTGTAAGAAATTTTCAGGGATCAAAGGACTGACATCTAGACATGCTTTGTTCCTGCATATTTGTTAATACTCTGCAATAGTTGCTTCATATGTATTTAAATTAAATTATGAAAGGCAGAAAATTTGCTGGAGTCAAATAAAAAGAGAATAGACCAGTTTCACAAAACTACCACTGTTGCTATGTTTAGATATCACGTGACGCGTCGAATTTCAAAACGAGGCTGAACGTGTATAGATCTTTGGCGGAGCATATCGATGATTTTAAACCAGTTGAATTTTATTAATTTCATTCAGGATTTTCATGAGCACTGACACTGGTTACAATTACGGCAAACATATGCATACATGGATGTGTTGTTTAGTAAATAAATTGATGAGGGGTTATGAAATAAACATTCTCACACCCAAGTCATATTTCAAAGCCATAGTATATAGTACCACTAGTGTATACGTGTATATACATTTTATTTAATCTTCATTCGCATTGAAAATACCCATTGTCATCAGAGCAAATGTGATCTGAAGAATAAACATTGATTATTGCACAAAACAAAGATTTCAAAAGTCGCATAATGCAAAAGGTTATTATATAACTTAAATTCTAACAAGGTATGTTTGTTAGTCTGTACTATTTTTCACGAACGATCGAACTTGTAAAATGTGTGTTGACTCAATCATAAGAAAAAGCAATAGAAAATGCAAAGCACATGATAAATTTGGTGTCATTTTTCGTTTAACTTTTATTAATGTTCTTTTACAGTGAAATACAATATTGAAGAATTTTTTTTATACAGGTGAAAAAACGAACATGTAGCAAACTGAACTGTCTATGCATGCACCTTGATTTCTCTTTAAACGTGATTATGAGTGATAAATATATGCCACATCATGTCATAAATCTCTCTTGTGTGTGTCTTAATTTTTCGGAAACATTCTTCAACCCCGTTGTGGTCAATGAAAATTCTTGTTTTAATTGTGTTCTTCCATACACTAATGAACACTCTTTATAAGACTATGTAAGGAGTTTTATTTTAGCGGTACCCGCAAAAAAAGGTTTCATGTTTAGCATAAAAGCTAATAAATATTTCAAATGTACATATAAGTATTAAGCACTTAATTATGTATCCCAATATTCTTTCACAGAAAAAGTTGTTCCTACGCAAATTATGACAAGGCGGACATTAGTTCATACGTTGTTTTAACTACCCAAACATTCATTCCCACGCTAGTAAGACATCCCGGACAATCATTCCATCATTATTTTGACAGACCGGATATATATACTCATACATTATATATATAGTTTTAACGCCCAGAATTCTGCATTTTGGCAAATTACAGATCTCAGTGTAAGTCGATATATTCGATTATTTTTTAACGTTATCATTCTCATGATCACGATAAAATCTTACAACAATATAAAATATACACAATATCAAATATACACAAAATATGAGAACATTATTTTAAACTATTTCAATAACGACATATTAAAATACCGGATAAAATGCCCAGAGTGCCATATTATTTTGATAAAATGTGATAATAATGACCGGGATAGCAATTATTCAGGAACGAATCTCCGGGCTGTCCAAATAACAAAGGAACGAATGTCCAGGCTGTCAAAATTATGTAGGAACCATTATGTGGACTAGCTGAGCATTGTCAAAATAACGAATGCACGAATGCTCAGGTTGTCAAAAACATAAGGACGAATGTCCGCCTGTGTGAAAAATAAGCTGGGACGAATGTCCAGCATTCACTGTATTATTATGATTAAAACTGGCTAATATCTATACAGTATTTAGTTTGAGTATTTGGCGTTACATTAGTCTTAGAAATGACTACGTAATACTTCTACCACGATAAGACAGGGGGGGGGCACCATACATGGTGTTCAATGACCAGGCATCTTCCACAGGTGGTTTATGACACCATGCTGTTATTTAGTATTTGCCTGCACAGTATATGATCATAACAAGATAATTGGTTTATCTGGAACACAGGGGCTACTTAACCACAGATGTATCAATAAACAAGATAGATCTTTTTTCAAACAGAGCAATAAAAAAGCTCTAACAAAGCGTGTCAAATGTGTGAAAAAAACAGAGAAAAACAAGTACTTTATTAAATTAATCAAGACAATTTATTTAATGTATTGACACTTAGAATGTGAATTACATATTTACAACTTATTCTGACAATGTCATATTGTGTTTTCTAAGTCGTTACATCGCCGAATGTTCAAAAGAGTGAAATGCTGAAATCAGATGCGGCGTTGCGCGGGAGTATTTGAAATTTATACACGTTCAGTCTCATTCTGGAGTTCTGCGAGTCACGTGACTTTGCACTCTTATCAATTTTGGCCTATTGTGAAAAGGGTCTATTGCATCAAAGAGCAGTTTTGCTTCAATTTAAATTCTTGGATTTGAACGGTAATTTTCATCATTATATAATTAACAACACAATAGCCTCTCAAATACAAGGCACATGTACTGACTGATCCATTTTTAACTGAACATTTGCTCAACATGAATAAGTCCAGAGGTATGTAATGAACCTTACCATTCACAATTAGTACAGTAAAGAAATGATAATTATATCATTTAAAAAAACTTTGGCCAATCATTCTTTTGAGTTATAAATAATCTAAATAAAAAATCTGTAATGTAACTGTGAAAGGAAGTTAAATTCTTGGTAAGAAAATATATAATATGAGATTTATAATTATATAAATTACTTCCCTTGAAAATAATTGTCTCTAACAAATCTCTATTTTTAGAAGCGTATAATTAAAATCCACTCTCTATTTTTAGTAGCAAATAATTAAAAGCCACTACCGTGACTGTAGATTCACCACTCAATGTGCAGCTCCATGAGATACACATGCATGCCAAATATCAAGTTGCTATGTTCAATATTTAATAATTATCTCCCTTTAAACTTATTACTTCCCTTTTATTTGTATTTTTGACCTTAGACCTTGAAGGATGACCTTGACCTTTTACCATGATTTTTTTGTCAGAAACACAATGCCGCCTACTGCGCCACTTTGATTTATCAATTTTTTTATATAATTTGGCAGGTCAGATAATTATGTCCATTTAAAGCTTATTACTTCTTTTAGATTTATTTTTTCGATCTCTAGACCTGGAAGGATGATGTTAACCTTGACATTTTACCACTCAAAATGTGCAGCTCCATGAGATACACATGCATGCCAAATATCAAGCTGCTATCTTCAATATTTCAAAAGTTAAGGCCAATGTTAAAGGTTTTTTTTGGACGGACAGACAGACTAACATACTGACGGACAGTTCAACTGCAATATGCCACCCTACCGGGGACATAAAAATGAAATAATTGCCCCACCTCAAAATTCACTTTAAATATTTTTAATAAATTTGACACAGATGCGGTATAGGCATGCAGATTTCAAAGCCTGAATTGATAATATCAGGCTTTTATTGTTCACAGTTTGAAGACTTAGAGGTGACAATATTAAGCAAAACCATGTTAATACCTAAGCAAATAAAGTGTTTTTTCTTAGTATATACCTAAAACACGTGTATATGCAGTCATAGTAAATGTATATTATACTTGAGTATATGTAAGAAACTAAACACACACACACACCAGTTTTAAGGTGTTATTTTTAATGACTCTTTTTGTAATTAATTTTTTTGTTTAACTGGAAATATGAATAACTTAAGCAGAAAATAAAATAAATTAACTTTAAATAAGGTAACGGTAGTACACATATAATTAGCTGTTGCGTAAAATTGATTTTACCAAGAATTTTTTACTCATTAACTTTTTTTAAGTACTTTGATATTTTTCAGGTGTATAAAGAAGACATCAAATTGACATCAAATTATATAAGACCTGCAGCTTCACAAATGTATTGTGTGGCATCTATGTTTGTTTTTTTAGCTGCCTCCGGATCTTTTTCAATCATGTCTACTTTTCTTTCAGCAGCACTATGTATGATGACTTGTGGCTAAAACAAACAAGTTGCATAAAAAAAATCATGTTATACAATTTCACACTTGATGATGATGAATTGTATTCAATATTCTTACTCAGTTTCGTTTATGCAAGTGTTTCAAGAATGTTACAATGACCATAATTGAGTGGGTCATTCTTCCATCTATTTCATCTAATTTCAATATTGAAATATTGTAGTATGTTCACCGAAAAGATAATTTAAAATATTCAATACATATAGGTAAGTGTCAAGTTCAATTTTGTGAGATGCATAAAATAAATTCTGCATCTATTTAGCATTAAAAGTATAAATTATGCTCTTACAGAAATGTTCGGATTTATTCAAAAATAAGAAATCAGTCTCAGAATCACGTTACAGGATTTTTACTGTCTATGATTTGAATTTTAATAATAATAACAGTAATTTACATGTATCGTTATTATACAGAATCATTTAATATCAATAAACAAAATAAATTTACAAAAGAATTGACCTCATATTATCCTGCTGTATTATTAATCATTAATGCATGCAGTACAGAATAGCCTTACTCACATTTCACCATAAAAATAGTGTGCTATTTTTATAAGAAACAAACAACAACAAAAACACCGAAGGAAAATTAAATAAAGTAACCTTAAATTCTTGAACCAATTCAGTAACAGCTTGTTTATCAGTCAAATCACATTTGACAAGCTCCCCTTTTGTTCTTGAAAACGCAAGACCTAGTGTTGTCCAGCTAGAATCTGCTTTGAACTGCTTGTAAATTGCACGGCCTAATAATCCTGAGGCACCTGTGATTATCACTCGCTTGGACATTCTGAAATATATGTATAGGTAATATAACTGGCACCATGCACATACATGTACAGGCTCTGAAATACAGTTGTTTAACTGTTATGTCATACATGTGTGAATTGTTAATTCTGTTATAAACAGTATTCTGGCATCCAATTGACCAGTCGCCAAATACGCGATCGCTCCGCCCTCTAAGTTGTGTTTTCATAAATCGCTTTATCCATTACTCTGACAGTCTTTGTTTGTCGGACCATGTGGTCGCAATATACGAAAAAGATTGATTATTACGTGGTTTGATTGACAGCTGGCGAGTGGTCAATTATATTGTTTATGATAAATGAATGTATTATTTTGTTTTAAAACATGGTTTAAGTGGACCCAAAACCAAAATTGTTCTTGGTGAACACAATTTCCTTTGGTGTAGGCCGACAAACTAGTCAAATGAATAAGACCTTTGCATTAAGTGATACTTGTGTATATAAAGCTAAATTTATTAATATTGGCCAGAAACTGCATGTTTAAAAAAACTCAGGACAAGTCAAGTTAACACTTTTGTTTTGTTTGTTGTTGTTTGTTCTTCATATTTCATTTGTTTATATTTCCTAAATTTAACATAGCATGTCTATCCGTAGAATCGGCCCTCTTAATGAAAACATATGAATTTTGGAAGTGAACAAATACAAAAACATGCATGTGTTATATGTCAATTAATAGTTAAATGTGTATTGACCTTGACTTCACTTCAAAAGCTCTTGCTCATGTTACTGTTTTTAATATTATAGTCACAAAACCCCTACCAATTTGTATCCAAATAATTGAATAACTACGAATAGAGATGGAACAGTCACCTGAAATTGTGGAAAGGTGTGTAAGAACCAACGCTGTCTACGCATCCACCAAGGGAAGTCCGGTTGCCAACATGTGAGGTCACAACGACAGCGCTTAGCTGGTGTCGCTAGTGAGACGCAGGAGTACCTCAGTCTGGATTCAACCTACAGTACTGGGGAACTCTCCGTCAATGAGACAGCACATGATGTCTTCCGGGAACCAGAAGTGGAAGACAATCCCGTCCTTGAGCTACTTCAGACACAAGGAACCCAAGTTTCAGACCAGGCGACTGTTCCGGATAGACCAATGCAAGACACTGCCACTAGAACCAGGAAAGAAAGGATCAAGTGGCCCAAGGCGTCTAACAAGAAATCATGGACACAACTCGACGAGGATCTCGACATCATCCTCGAAATATCCTTGCAAGGACCAGTGGATCGGAAACTCACCACCCTCACCACCCTTATCTTCTCGGTAGGGAGGAAGAGTTTTGGACTTTAAGAGGGAATTGCAAGAAAAGAACCTCCAAAACCTAAAAGACAGCAGACCCATATACAGAATCTGAGACACGAACTCAGACAGCTTACCTTATCTTGATTCCGTACCAGTTCACCTACAGAAAGGACCGGACTAAAGCAACTCCGGCAAACACTTCGGTCAGAGCTGATGTCACTACGGAAAGCCGAAAACACAAGAAGGAAAGCCAGGGAAAGGGCAAAGAAGAGAGCAGCATTTACAGCCAACCCATACAAGTTTGTAAGATCCTTACTCGACAAAGAACAGTCAGGGAAGTTAGAAGCACCACTTGAAGAGGTTGAAAGATATCTCCATTCTACACACTCTGACCCCAATCGAGAGGAACCGCTAAGGGACTGTGAACGAATAGACCCAGCTAAGGAACCAGAGAAGCCGTTAGATGTTTCGGAACCAACGCTGGGGGAAGTCAAGGATACCAATAGGAAAGCGAGAAGCGCTTCAGCGCCCGGACCCAACACCATCCCGTACAAAGTATACAAGATGTGCTGATTACTTCTAAAGCGGTTGTGGAGGCTTCTTAGGGTTGTATGGAGGAAGGGGGAGATTCCAGACGCATGGAAGGAAGCAGATGGAGTATTTACACCAAAGGAGAAGAACTCCAAAACAGTCAACCAGTTCCGAAAGATCTCGTTGCTCAACGTCAAGAAAAATATTCTTTGCTATCCTTGCGAGACGTATGACATCTTTCTTGACTGGAAACAAGTACATTGACACTTCAGTTCAGAAAGGGGGAGTTCCTGGTTTCTCCGGCTGTGTGGAGCACACCAGCGCAATCACACAGCTTATCCGTGAGGCGAAAGAAGGCAGGAAGGACCATACCATTGTCTGGCTTGACTTAGCCGACGCGTATGGATCCATTCCACACCAGCTGATCTACACCGCCCTTCAGCACTATCATGTAGATGGCCACGTACAGAAGATCATCACCAGCTAAATGGATGGCATCCGGCTACGATTTGCTGTAGGTGACCAACTAACAAGATGCCAGAAGCTGGAAAAGGGAATCGTGACAGGATGCACTATTTCTGTGGTTCTTTTCATTATGGGGATGAACCTTCTAATAAATGTGGCTCAACGCAAGACGAGAGGTCCAAAGACGGAAGCGGGAATCGATCTCCCATCTAGCAGAGGTTTTATGGATGACCTCACATTGTTGACTACAACGCATGTCCAAGCTAGGTGGATGCTGACAGCCCTGACAGACGTAGCTTCATGGGAAAATGAAGTTCAAGGCAGTCAAATCCAGAGCCCTAGTCATTAAGAATGGACAGACAACAGAAAGATTCAAGCTCCACGCACAGAATGAGGAGATCCCATCCAGAAGCTCAAGCAACAGGTAGAAGATGGCCTCAAGAAAATTGATCGCTGTGGACTACCAGGGAAGTTCAAAGCCTGCATAACTCTTTTGCAACCCCCTAGATAGTTTCAAATAAATTTATGGCAATGCAACTGCACTTTTTGTTAAATAATTATGTGATTTAGTTTAAACAAATTTACAATACAACTCAACAATAAATGCGTACCTTACACGTACTGAACTAACTAACAAACAAAAAAATGGTAGTTTTATAAAAAAGGGAAATAACTCATTAATTTTTAAATCGATTAACTTTGTCGGTCAAACAAGAAGACTTGTTATGTTTACACCAGGAACATTGCAAAATACTTAATTTTAATGAAACATTCTCTTTTTAGCCGAAAATGTGAGTGTTTTCTTCAAGTCGACACTAAACATTCAATGTATTTTGACACATTTAAAGCAATTTAGGTCAATTATGTTAAGTGCAAAGATGTATAGCTATTGTTGAAATTAAAAAGTGTACAAATTATTGTGAAGTCATTGAACCCGAAAAAACATGTTAAACTTACACAGAGACGTTATCTACGTCTCTGACTTACATTATTCAGGGTATCATTTTTCGTGTATAATCTATTTTAGCTGGATTGGATGGAGGGCCGAAGGCTTCTTGAAAATGTCTCAAGTCCGAGAACAGATTATTTAGCAATGGCTGCTCAACCAGGCAATGCTCCACAGCTGAGATCAGGTAAGTCACCTGAAAGTTATAAAACCAGTTTGTTAAGTTTAATTCTGAACAATTACTGAGTCAGTAAATATGTTTATATAAAAAGGAATACAAATATTATAGTAAAACTTTCCAATAGAGCATTATGTTTAGTTATGTCTGTTGCAAGATATTCTCAAAGTCAAATCATTAAAAGGAACCATTCAATTTTTTTTAGAAAGAAGTGTGATTATAATGAATATTATATCTAAATTTTAATGATTTTAATTGCATCTAACAAATTACATGTATAACTATAATTTAGTTGACTTTATTCTTTTAATTTAAATGATAATATTAAAAGAGTTACATTAAATTAGTTTTTCTTGAATTAGTTGACTGTTTGCGCTAAAAAATCCTAATTCTGACATTTCATTTTTTTCCCAAAATAGTCAGGAAAATGCCTTGGCACAGTGGATGCTAAATAACTCTTGCAGTGGCTGGTGGTCTTGTCCAATGATTGTAATGATGGGCGGCATACAGGAGAATGATGTCCGCTTTATAACTTTATCAGTTCAAATCAATCATCGTGAAACTTGGCAATAATTTTGATTGGCCTAATAACTCTGCCAAGATTGATAATCATCTATATTACATAAAGCGCTTATGAAATACAATGTATGGCCCTTGGATTTAAAAAAAAGATAACAAAATGTACCTTGTCTGCTGCCTAAATGAGATAGTTAACATTGCATCATTAAACTTGGTGGTAATATTTGTGGGTATATTATCTCCAATAAGTTTAATAACCAGCCAAACTTCATTAAGCATTTTTATTCTTTAACTCAGTCGATGAAAAAACTGAATATCTTCTTTCAGTGCTCCAGCTAGGATTTAAAAATGGCATGGGGGGGGGGCTTTCTGTCCAAAGGGCATTTTGGAGGGGCAGTATTTTGTCAAAAGGGCACTTTCTAGCGTGCGGGCGTTTCTGGAATGCTACCTCTTGCAGGTTAATTTATATGTTATTAATAATTGTTAGAATATATTTTCCCCATTACTATTAAACAATTAAAATATAATGTCTACAATGAAGAATAAATAATTACAATGTATTATAATAAGAGATGATTAATTATCATATGTAAAGGGCAGGGGGGGGGCCCTAGCAAGGGCAGGGCGGAAGTTCGGGAGGGCAGGGCGGAGGTTCGGGAGGGCAGGGCGGGGCGCCCTTCAATTTAGGCCTAGCTGGAGCAGTGTTCTTTAAATTGACGCTTCATGAAATACATTTATATATGTTTACCTCATTTATGTTAGTTTTTTTCACAAAGAAATGATAGATTTTTTATCACAAAAACAATATTTAATATAGATTCCTCAGTAGACCCTTCAGCTGATGGAGAAAATCCATCCTCCTCCGGGATGGTACCAATAGGAGTGTCACCACCTGATTATGCTGCTGTGATAAGGGATCAGAACCAGTTTGGAGTGGCTGGTGTTCAAGAGTCAGCAGCTGTCAATCAGGCTGATGTACAAGTTTGGACTGGTAATGGCATGACTTACTCTTAATTTATAATACAAAATATGAAGCAGTTATCCTGCAAAAAATGTATCATCAACAATTTGTGGGTCTTTGCCATATGCGGCCAGCTGTCGCACAGTCTGGTCAGGAGCTACCCTGTCATATATTGAAATCACAAAACCTTGCTGGATTTGATATCAGACAGGGTATCTCCTGACCAGACTCTTGAATGCTAATTCATCTGCTGGTCTGGAGTTATGCAGGCCAAACATGGCATAGAACACATTTGTGCATGACTTGGTCCTATTATTGTTCATGAAACTCGTTTGGTTTTCATGAGGCAGTTCTATCCTACAATTCATTTTAGTGTAAGAATTAATGAAGATCACATCTCCATAAAAAATAATTTTATCTCTGTTGTTTACAGTGTCCACTATATATAATTAACCGAATCATTTTCACTTCATGCTCATAGTTAGCTATTGTGTTAGGTGGCTCTTGGGCGTCTGGTGTCTTATGTCCTCCTTTGTCAGTCGTCAACAATTTAAATAAAACTACATCTCCTCAAAAACCAGTTTTTGGCGATTTTAATGATACTTCAGAGGAATGATATATGGATGACCCTTTTTTTAAATATTATTGTGTGTAAAGTGCGGTCCTAGATTAGCCCTTGAAGTGCCCACAGGCAAATCAGGGAAGACACTCTCTGCCTTTATAGAATTTTTTGCTAAGAAGAGACTTCCTTTGAAACAAAAAAATACCATTAAAAAAAAAGAATGCATTAAGCCCTGTTTTTCCAGAGCAAGTGTTATGTATGTTATCTGTTTTGTAATCCTCATCGTGCTGTCAACAGAGGAGGCTGGGGACTCTATCTTGACCACAGAGGAGATTGAGATGATCATGCAGATGAGAGATGCCAGGGGAGACTACCTTGATAGCAACGCTAGTCCTTGCTATGATGAGTCCATTGAGATGGTAACATAATTTTTTTTGTTAATGCTTTACCCTTTCCCACTCAGAAGCAAAATGAAAATGGCCATTATGCAACCAGCATAAAATAGCTCGCAGGCGTTTTAGGTTTATGCTGTTTGCTGCTCAACAGTTTCTATGGTTGTAAATGAAGCCTTTTAAATTTGACTCTAGAAATTAATAACCCTTTGCCGCTCGTATTTGCAGTTTGACTCGTTTTGTCCCTTATCAAATCAAATAAAATTTAAGACCTTTCTTACTAGATTGAAGTTTGAAAGCCTTCATTTCCAACTCAAAGGCACTGATGAGCAGCAAACAGCATTGAAACTGAACAGCCTGCAAGTTACTTCTTGGCTGTACTGGTTTAATGCTGGTTGGATGTAGACATGTTCACCTTGATTCCAAGAGGGAAAGTGTTATCATTGCTGAAGTAAATAATGAACCAGTTTGGGAAATTAACACACACCTTCAAGCCCTTTAAAAACAAGCTGCATGGTAGATGGAATATACATTAATTGTTTGCATAATTTAAGAAATTTGTTTGCTCATATTAAAACTTTTAACATCTTTCGTTCATACATAATGTATATCTAGTTTTTTTCTGTTACGCTTTTTCTTAATAATGAAACTTTAAGGAAGATGCAAAAGATACTTCAATTTTGTTATCACCTAGGAACAGAATTGAAACAAATCCAATCGCCGTTAAATAATTATTCCTACTGCATGTGCATATTATGCATATAAGTAAAACTGCAAAGAGACAATATTTGCTTTTACCTTCAAAACTTTTTTTATCAGATACTACAAATTTCAGAAATAATGTCAACTTTGCCTTCTTTGCTGTTTTTTATCTTCTTTATTAAGCTTATATAAAATGCTAACTTTTCATGTATATAAGCACACTAAATGTAATTGTTTTAATAGTTTAATGAAAGCACTTTTTAACATTATCTATGTACACATATGATTAATAAAACTTGGGAAAATCATCATGATATCAAAACAATTTAACAATAATTTACAGTTGTAGTTGTATTGTTGCTTGATTTATGTACTGTGATGTTGTACTGTATGTAGGTAGTGCATTTAGTACCATGATTATGTACTAAAGTTAAAATAAAAAAGCAATTTGCATGTCCATATCCCATTGTAGAAATAACCCTTCCAAATTGTTGGATCACACAACATGTATAAAGAGTTTCATCTAGCAATTGCGTTCTAAAATTGTTGTTATTTTGGGAATTAAAAAAAAATGTGGATAAAAATTTAGTCACAGACATTCTATTTCCACACAAATATCTGCAGAATCCTTTGGCAGATCTATGATCAATAAAGTTGGTGCCCTAAATTTTGGGGAGAAAAGAAGACTATTTGGAGAAAAGCTAGTCCCCTATTAATTTTGAGATCAACAGCTGACTGGTGCTTGTAACATGTAATTCCATTTCTAATCTATTAATACTAGGGATGCAAGAGGTTAACCTACCAGACCGACCAGTTAACCGGTTAAATTTTTGGGAAAAGGTTAACCTTAAGAAAACATGATAGTGCTTTTTAGCTCACCTGAGCACAACGTGCTCATGGTGAGCTTTTGTGATCACCTTTTGTCTGTCGTGCGTTGTCCGTTGTGCGATGTCAACATTTGCCTTGTTCACTCTCTAGAGGCCACATTTATTGTCCAATCTTCATGAAATTTGGTCAGAAGATTGGTTTCAATGATATCTTGGATGAGTTTGAAAATTGTTACGTTTGCTTGAAAAACATGGCTGCCAAGGGGCGGGGCATTTTTCCTTATATGGCTATATATGGCTATAGCTAAATCTTGTTAACACTCTAGAGGCCACATTTATTTTCGATCCTCATAAAACTTGGTCAGAAGATTCATCCCAATGATATCTTGGATGAGTTCGAAAATGATGTCGGTTGGATGAAAAACATGGCCGCCAGGGGGCGGGGCATTTTTCCTTATATGGCTATAGAAAACCTTGTTAACACTCTAGAGGCCACATTTATTTTCCGATCTTCATGAAACTTGCTCAGATGATTTGTCCCAATAATATCTTGGATGAGTTCAAAAATGGTAACCTTGGCTTGAAAAACATGGCTGCCAAGGGGCGGCGCATTTTTCCTTATATGGCTATACATGTATATGGCTATAATAAAATCTTAACTTTCTAGTTTGCTCAATCTTCATGAAATTTGGTCAGAACATTGGTTTCCTGTGTAGTAAAGTTTGGTTTTATTATGTCAATATTATGTGACATTAACTGTGTTATGTAATTTTTCATAACACAAATTTTTCATAGTTAACATAACTGTTTTAGTCATTAACACTTATGATAAGCTTTTCAACTAAGAGATAACTGAAAGAAAGACAGCATGTACATGATTTTGCAGTATTTCTGCAGTATTTATCTCCCTGGTTTAACCTGGTTCAGTAATCTATTTTTAGTTCTGCTCTGGAATTTGGGAAGATATTGATCATTGATAAATGCACTGTTCTGAGGGAAAATTGACTACTCTGCCATTGATCTCTTCTGAACTGTATAAAATAAGCTGTTTTGGCTGATTTAAACACCTCTTGATGCTTTCTTGAAAAGTTAACAGCTCTTGAAAAAGGTTGGAATTTTGAAATAATTAAACTCTATATTATTTTGAACACCGGCATCAAGACATTTTGGCATTATTTTCTAAATTATTCTTATTATTTAGATTATTTTTATTTGGCATTTTCTAAATTAGAAAACTCTATTCTATTTCAATAACTGTAGTAAATTTTTCTTATTTTTACATTTGTTTCACTGAAGTTTCTTATCTCCATAAATATTGTTCTTTAGATTAAATTAAACCTATTTTGTAAACTAGTTTTTTGAAGCACTTTCTAGACTAACAGTAGCTTTTATTTAAATCAGTTTTTTTGACAGATTTTGAACTTCTTTTTACATTCATTAAGGTAATTGCTGTATGTTGTTCATTTTTGTAACGAAACCGTAAAATGCTGTGTATAACGCGCATTTATGTATAACGTGCATCTACTTTTTAAAGCTAAAAAATCGGGGGGGGGGGGGGGGGGGGGGGGGGGTGATTTCCGTACCGCAGGCTAACTGAAAATCGTTATATTTACATTGCCGATCTTGCGTGTTTTATTGCTTCAATTGTTAAATATTTTAAAGACGATAACGATACAACTAGTTTGTGTTGTTGTTTTTAAATCATATTATGCGTACAAATAAATGTTTGGATTTAAATGAATTATGCACGAATGCACACTTTCCACGAGGATACCATCAAGGTTTTCATCATATGTCTCCGAAGTAACTGTCCACGATTTTATCGTTGAGGAGTACACATAACGGATGGATTAGTGATAACTAAGAAACTGACATTATCGATTGGTATTGTCACGTCGTTATTCATGCATGACTAATTCACAACCGCGCGTTTTATTTACATTGCCGATATCATGCGTTCTTTTCAAGTGTCTATACTTGACAGGAGACTTTAACGACTCAAACTTCTCAACACCATTACGACATTACCGGCGATAAACAATGGATGTGTGAAGCCGTTTTCCGTTCGCATGTTTTGATAATAGCCCAGCTACACAAAACTTGACAGGTGATGCAAATTGCTAGATAATAACATCCTCAATCTTGACAAGACGTATGAAAACATGTAAACAAACACAACATCAATTTTATTAACATATTTGACAAGCAAGAAAAATAATCATAAATATATCGGGAAAGACCTTGCCAACATACTAGTGTAAATCGACAAGTGCCCCCAAATAAATTTTGTAACCCTAGTACAGTAGGGTATAATATTGTGGGAAAAGAAAAAACGTTTAAATAAAAATGGCTTCCTTGTTTTTCATTCTCTTCTTCAAATTTATTTGAATTAATGCTCTGTACGTACCTGAAAAAGATAGAAAATATTTATGTTAACTTTATAATGTTTGTCCATCTTATTCAGATCGTAAATATAACACTATTATTAACATAGTTATAGTTAAAACACCGGGGAACAGAATGATGCAAATTACCGCAACTGGGTAACTGACAGGGCAAAAATGTCTTGGCATGGCTGTAGTTGTGCATAACGCGCATCAAGTTTTTAAAATGAAATTTTGGGGTAAAAAAGTGCGCCTTATACACAACTTTTTACGGTACTTAGATTCTTTAGACTTGGCTTGTACCTGTTCTTAATTATCTGTCATTGTTCTTCATTTTCCGAGTTCTTGGAATAAAAATTTGTTATATTTAGCTCATCTATTTTTTGAAAAAAAAAAGAGCTATTGTCATCACCTTGGCGCCGGCGTCCGGTTAAGTTTTGCGTTAAGGTACACTTTTCTCATAAAGTATCAATGCTATTGCACTCAAACTTGTTACACTTACTTACTATCATGAGGGGACTGGGCAGGCAAAGTTAGATAATTCTGGCTTGCATTTTGACAGAATTATGTGCCCTTTTTATACTTAGAAAATTGAAAATTTTGGTTAAGTTTTGTGTTTAGGTCCATTTTATTCCTTTAGTATCTAAGCTATTGCTTTCATACTTGCAACACTTACTAACTATCATAAGGGGACTGTGCAGGCAAAGTTATGTAACTCTGACTGGCATTTTGACATAATTATGTGCCCTTTTTATACTTAGAAAATTGAAAATTTGGTTAAGTTTTGTGTTTAGGTCCACATTTTTCCTAAAGTATCGAAGCCATTGCTTTCATACTTGCAACACTTACTCACTTTCGTAAGGGGACTGTGCAGGCAAAGTTATGTAACTCTGACTGGCATTTTGACGGAATTATGTGTCCTTTTTATACTTAGAAAATGGAAAATTTGGTAAAGTTTTGTGTTTAGGTCCACTTTTTTCCTAAAGTATCAAAGCCATTGCTTTTATACTTGCACCACTTACTAACTATCGTAAGGGGACTGTGCAGGCAAAGATATGTAACTCTGACTGGCATTTTGACGGAATTATGGGCCCTTTATACTTGAAAATTTGGTTAAGTTTTGTGTTTTGGTCCACTTTACCCCTAAAGTATCATAGATATTGCTTTCATACTTTGAACACTCGCAAACTATCATAAGGGGACAGTAAGGGACAAGTTGCATAACTCTGGTTGTCATTTTTACCAAATTATGGCCCTTTTTTGACTTAGTAACTTTGAATATATGGTTACATTTTGTGTTTAGATTCACTTTACTTCTAAAGTATCAAGGCTATTGCTTTTAAACTTTAAATACTTTCATGCTATCATGAGGGTACTGTACCTGGCAAGTTGAATTTTACCTTGACCTTTGAACGACCTTGACTCTCAAGGTCAAATTATAAAATTTTGCTAAAATTGCCATAACTTCTTTATTTATGATTAGACTGGGTTGATTCTTTGACAAAACAGCTCTTACCTGACATACCACAATTGACTCCGTCCAAACCATCCCCCATGCCCCCCCCCCCCCCCCACCCCCGAATCCCCCCTCAATCCCCCCATTATTTTTTTTTAATGAAAGATCATCTAATAAATGACCACCACACCCTCACACTATACCCCCCACCCACCCCCAAAAAATAATTTTTATGCGCCCGGTAGGGTGGCATATAGCAGTTGAACTGTCCGTCAGTATGTCAGTCAGTCTGTCTGTCAGTCAGAAAAAAACTTTAACATTGGCCATAACTTTTTCACTTTTTAAGATAGCAACTTGATATTTGGCATGCATGTGTATCTCATGGAGCTGCACATTTTGAGTGGTGAAAGGTCAAGGTGAAGGTCATCCTTCAAGGTCAAATGTCAAATTTATTGTGTCTGTCCGTCCGAAAACTTTAATATTGTCCATAACTTTTTAAATATTGAAGATAACAACTTGATATTTGGCATGCATGTGTATCTCATTGAGCTGAACATTTTGAGTGGTGAAAGGTGAAGGTGAAGGTCATCATTCAAGGTCAAATGTCAAATTTATGGTGTCTGTCCGTCCGAAAACTTTAACATTGGCCATAACTTTTTCAATATTGAAGATAGCAACTTGATATTTGGCATGCATGTGTATCTTATGAAGCTGCCCATTTTGAGTGGTGGAAGTTCAAGGTCATCCTTAAGGTCATCCTTCAAGGTAAAAAAAATAAATAATTCAAAGCGGCGTTCTCATGAAGCTGCATATTTTGAGTGGTGGAAGTTCAAGGTCATCCTTCAAGGTCAAGGTCATCCTTCAAGGTCAAAGGTCAAAAAACAAATAAAAAATTTCATAGCGGCATTATCATGAAGCTGCACATTTTGAGTGGTGGAAGTTCAAGGTCAAGGTCATTCTTAAAGGTCAAGGTCATCCTTCAAGGTCAAAGGTCAAAAAATAATAATTCAAAGCGGCCTTATCATGAAGCTGCACATTTTGAGTGGTGAAGGTTCAAGGTCAAGGTCATGCTTCAAGGTCAAGGTCATCCTTCAAGGTCAAAGGTCAAACAAAATTTTAAAAATCAAAGCGGCGTTATGATGAAGCTGCACATTTTGAGTGGTGGAAGTTCAAGGTCAAGGTCATCCTTCAAGGTCATCCTTCAAGGTCATCCTTCAAGGTCATCCTTCAAGGTCATCCTTCAAGGTCATCCTTCAAGGTCAAAGGTAAAAAAAATAAAATAATTCAAAGCGGCGTCCTCATGAAGCTGCACATTTTGAGTGGTGGAAGGTCAAGGTCATCCTTCAAGGTCAAAGGTCAAAAAATAAATAATTTCAAAGCGGTGTTATCATGAAGCTGCACATTTTGAGTGGTGGAAGTTCAAGGTCATCCTTCAAGGTCAAGGTCATCCTTCAAGGTCAAAGGTAAAAAAAATAAATATTTCAAAGCAGCCTTCTCATAAAGCTGCACATTTTGAGTGGTGCAATTTCAAGGTCAAGGTCCTTAAATTAATAATTTCAAAGCGGCGCAATAGGGAGCATTGTGTTTCTGACAAACACATCTCTTGTTTTTTTTCAAACATGGTTAAAAAACACAAATATTTATTTTTATTATTTTATTTTGGAAATACCGTCCAACCATCCCACCCAAGAATCCCCCCCCCCAAAATTTTTTATTTATTTGTTTTTGCATTTTTTTTGCATTTTTGGAAGATAATGTAATAAATGACCACACCCCCACACTATACACCCCTCTCCACTCCACCCCTCCATCCCTTGTGATTGAAATTGAGATAGGTCCCTACACCTTTAAAAAGAAAAATAGATGAGCGGTCTTCACCCGCAAGGCGGTGCTCTTGTTGTTAAAGCTGCCTTGGTTTTCACTTATAAATAAAATTGTTTAGTGTATTTAGGCGTCCCTGACTGAACGCCTTTAATTAATTGAATTACAACCAGTCAGTATATTCATCCTGACGGGAAATAAGAGTTTGTCAAATAAATATTACCGCATTACATAAGTGCTTACAAAGTTACATAACTTGTAACCGTCCTGTGACCGGTTCATTTGCGTAAGCGAAGGAGACCGAGCTACCACACCTGGATAGGACAGTTGAGTTCGATAATGGTTTGGATCGGTAAAAAAACATGGCCGCCCAGGAGGGGGGAGGGTTTTCCTTATATTTATATAGTAAAAAAGCTTGTGAACACTCTAGAAGTCACATCTTTTGCCTAATCATCATGAAAATTTGTCAAAACATTAGTTATGTGGATTTCTCTGACGAGTTTGAAAATGGTCGTGATCAGTGAAACAACATGGCCACCAGGGAGTGGGGCAGTTTTCTTTATATGTATATAGTGACAACATATGAACAGTCTAGAAGACACATTTTTTTCCCAATCTTCATGAAATTTGGACATATCTTGGAAGAGTTAAAAAATGGTTCAGGTCTGTTAAAAAAACATGGTGCCCAAGGGGCCATTTGTTGTTCATTCTTCATGACACTTGGTTAGAACATTTGTGCCATTGATATCTTGGGCTGCAAAGAACAGGTCATTTCTTTTTATCTCAGGTGAGCAACTTTGGGCCTTTCAGGCCCTCTTGTTTCATGGAAAAATGTGTATGATTTTAAGTTTTTTGCTCGACATACTGCCAACTTGCGCTTGCGATTGGTTAGAACAACATGCCGCACCACCGACGGTAATAAATAACGTGTCAACAAACGAAGTAATAAAGCAATAAATCAGTACCTTTGTGGTTACAACAGGGGGTATGTTTTGATAATTGGCGCTATTGTTTATTTTACTCGCGAAAATTTAACAAGCAAACTGCAGGGAGTGGGGACAATTAGCGAAGACGTTTTTGACACGTTTATCTAACTCGCGATAAAAATCAGTTAAATCAGTTGGCGACTTATTTTAATATTAGATAACAAATATCAAAATACTGATTGCTTGCAAAAAGAAAATGTTTTTAACAAACAATTTTAACAAGAAATGCATTCGTAGTTAAAAACTTATTGAGTTGACGTCGTATTTGTTTTATCATAAATAAATATTATTTAAATGTCACCACCGATGCAACCACTACTGTCTGAGGCAAGTTTTAGCCAAGAAAGCAATTTTTAAAACTCATTTTATTAACAAATATCAATTTAAAAGTTATTTGCAGACAATACAGTCATTAAATTTAGTATTGATGCAATTGCTTGAAAGTTGCGTTGTACGGTACGTTAACAAGCACGCACGTGAATTGCCAACCCGATGGCGACTGGTTTGAAAATAAACAACGTTTCCCAACAATTGCGCATGATGCCAGGAAGCTTTTGTCAGTACCATCGACATCTGTGCCATCGGAGCGAATGTTCTCGAAAACTTGTTACCAAGGTCGCAACTGCATCAGCCACAAGGTAGTGGACAATGTAATTTTCTTGACCAAATGGACATTGTTTTTGTGCATGTTCTGCATATACATGTATGTTTGCTGATTTGTTTGAACTGTAAGATACAATTACACTAGTTTAACAAATATTTTAAAACATTTTATATTAAGTTAATTTTAGATTAAGAAATTAAAACAAAATGAAAAAAAAAACGCAACATTATTGTGAGCGATACGACCCGAACATAATATAAGCAGCCCAACAAACAAAAAATTAATGGCACGTGAACATGAACATTGTGCAGTTCTTATGACTTTTTACTTATATACTTTAACACAGGAAAAATAAATATAAAAAAACATACATATACAAAATTATTTTAGCAAATGTTAGTTAAATTTTATTAAGAAACTGATATGTTATTAACACAAGCGATTACTTTCGTTTTTATACAGTACATGTACGAGCGGTATGAGATGTTTACGTATATTTAAACATTTTCTACTAAAGGTTTTTCGGTTAACCAGTTAATAACCGGTTATGGCAAAAGGGTAACTGGTTATTGTTTTTTAGTAACCTCTTGCATCCCTAATAAATACAGAAGTGTTGAACTTGATCATCCTTTTTCTCTTGCTACCAGTATTCTGGAGGAAAGGCTTAACAACTTTTGAGTTCAAAAGGTCAAAGGTTAAGGACCTAGATGTGTTGTCTTGTACTGCTTTTAAACCTTGCTTTTACTATTGTACAACAAAGTTTTTGGTGCCATTAGTTTTCACTTTATTTAGTTAAAAGTGTAATTAATAACATAGCTTTTGTTATGACAATTATGCCAGAAATAACATTATTGGACCAACATATTACATATAGCCAAAGCGCGATATATTGGACAGCGCGATATACCGGTTCGCGATATATCGGCATTGCAGTGTATTGACAATTATAATGTGACATGTTTTATGGCATTTGGTTTTTTAATATAAGATACTTAAGTTTTGCTGTACTATACTGCTGGTGTGTATACATAGTGATTTGTTTTCTCTTTATATTTTATAGCCTATGCCTTTTTGATTGGGATAAAAACCTGAAAGACCATACAATGGGGAAAAATTATAGATTATTAATGTGATTATAAATAACAGTATACCAATTGTTTATAATTGCATAACTGATTGCTTATAACATTCATATGATAAAGTGCTAAAGAATTATATTGCCGTATAATAAACTCAATAAACCAATTATTGAGTCTATTGAAAAAGTTTAGCATACTTTTTTTTTGACATTTTGATAAGATTTTGAGGAAAAGGTGTTTCTTTTTGCTAGATCTATCGGGAAACAACCTGTAAGAGACTGTAATTTTGGGGTAAAAAATGATTGGTGTGTTTTTTGTTGAATAAAAAAGAATTATCAATCAACACATGTCGAGAACTAAATGAAAATTACACAGAAAAGCAATTTGTATTGACCGATACTTCTGTTTTAAGAATTTTCATCAGTACACAAGCTATCCAGTACAATTTAACTTGAGATATTTTGCTTCTGGACAATTATTATTTTCATTTTTTTAAAACGTGCATCATTCTTTAATTGAATAGTGTACATGTATATAAACAATAATAAAATGAGTTACGTGTAAAACAGTGGTATCTGCTTTTCATTTCTATATCATATACAATACTTTCCTACTGTTAATATTTTATGAACATTTACTGATAGTGGCTTCATCTTTAATGCTCTCATTCAGGAGGAATATACAAAGCAGGTAAAAGTGCACACTCAAAAAGGGAAGTAACTGCTGTGAGGATTTTGCTTATACAAATGCAAAGATATTAATGGATTTTTTTAACCAATAAAAAGCCTACTATGTTATTGAAGTGTTGAAGTATCATTAATTCTCAATTTTTGTCATACTTAAATTTCAAAATTTGCTGTATTTAGTATTTTTTTTACATATTTTGTGTGTGCTCTGATTGCATCCTAAATAACACATAATATCAAATGACAGAAATTCATGCACTTGGGTCTGTAGACAGTTATAGCTTCTTAGTGTTGCTTCACTAATGGAGATGATATATAATATCATTTTGCCTAGTTAATTATATATGCATTGTTTCCTAGTGTATTGTTATTATATGCATCAAAACATTCTGTGTTTTCTTAAATATTCATGTACTGCTGTTACAAATGTACAGGTATGTTAATTGTATTGCCTTATGTTACATTACTTTGTTTAATCAAATGTTATCACTTTAATTGCACTTGTGATGACAATCCATGCTATAATAATATACGTTTGAGATACAGTACTTATAATAGCTTGGATCTGTAGTCTGCCAAGTTTCAGAATTCTTTTTCTAAACATTTCTTTGGAGCCTATTTATTGTTGTTATTTTCCACGAAGGTACACGCATGGAAGGTGGTTGCTCTTTTTTAGCTCACCTGAGCACAACGTTTTTTGTCCATCGTCCTTGGTCCGTTGTACGGCGTCAACATTTGCCTTGTTAACTCTCTAGAGTCCACATTTATTGTCCAATCTTCATGAAATTTGGTCAGAAGATTGGTTTCAATGATATCTTGGATGAGTTCGAAAATGGTTACGTTTGCTTGAAAAACATGGCTGCCAAAGGGCGGGCATTTTTCCTTATATGGCTATATATGGCTATACTAAAATCTTGTTAACACTCTAGAGGCCACATTTACTGTCCGATCTTCATAAAACTTGGTCAGAAGATTCATCCCAATAATATCTTGGACGAGTTCAAAAATGATGCCGGTTGGTTGAAAAACATGGCTGCCAGGGGGCGGGGCATTTTTCCTTATATGGCTATAGTAAAACCTTGTTAATACTCTAAAGGCCACATTTATTTTCCAATCTTCATGAAACTTGATCAGAAGATTTGTCCCAATAATATCTTGTTATCTCAGGTGAGCGACTTTGGGCCTTTCAGGCCCTCTTGTTTATTGGAAAGCCTTGTGCATTAATTGTTTGGTGTGTAAAAAGTGGTATTGCATTGTTTAACTGTTTAACTTGGCAAAACAAAAGGTTAATTTTATAAAAACTTGCAACTGGGCCATAAATATTTTTTATACAAAAAGAAGGACACTATATTGTATTTTTGTAAAGAACATGGAATGAATGGACAATTCACAAACATCACATGCTGTTGTAAACCTTTGCATGAAAATTATAGATAACTTTTTAATTTAAAACATAATAATACAGAGGTAATAACAACAATTTTCAGCTGTTTATATTGTTGTTTGTGCATGTGTGCGTGTTTTTAACTCATCTATTTTTTTTATAAAAATGAACTATTGTCATCACCTAAGTGTCTGCGTTCGGTTAAGTTTTGTGTTTAGGTCCATTTTCTCAGTATCAAAGCTATTGCATTAAAACATTGCACACTTGCTAACTTTTATGTGGGGACTGGACAGGCAAAGTTAGATAACTCTGGCTGGCATTTTGACAGAATTATGTACTCTTTATATACTTAGAAAATAGAAAATTTGGTTAAGTTTTGTGTTTAGGTCCACTTTATTCCTAAAGTATCAAAGCTATTGCTTACATACTTGCAACACTTACTAACTATATTTATCATAAGGGAACTGTGCAGGCAAAGTTATGTAAATCAAACTGACATTTTCACAGAATTATGGCCCCTTTTATACCTAGAAAATTGAAAATTTGGTTAAGTTTTGTGTTTAGGTCCACTTTATTCCTAAAGTATCAAAGCTATTGCTTTTATACTTGCAACACTTACTAAATATCATAAGGGTACTGTGCAGGCAAAGTTATGTAACTCTCTGACTGGCATTTTCACAGAATTATGGCCCCTTTTATACTTAGACAATTTAAAATGTGGTAAAGTTTTGTGTTTCGGTCCACTTTATTCCTGAAGTATCAAATCTATTGCTTTCATACTTGCAACACTTACTAACATAAGGGGACTGTGCAGGCAAAGTTATGTAACCCTGACTGGCATTTTGACAGAATTATGGCCCTTTTTTATTCCTGGCCAAAAAAAATTTGAGGGGATATAGTAATTGGCCCCGTCCGTCTGTCCGAAACTTTGTCCAGAGCATAACTCCAAATCTATTCAATGGATTTACTTTAAACTTTGAATGTAAACAGATGGCAACTAAGAGAAGTGCAGTGACCAAGAACCATAACTCTATCTACCTTAGTTTCTGAATTATCTCCCTTTATATAATTTCAAACTAAATTCTTGTCCGGAGCATAACTCTAAATCAACTGATTACACAGAAGGGATTGACTTGAAACTTAAAATATAAACAGATGTCAAGTAGGAGAAGTGCAGTGACTAAGAATCATAACTGTATCTACCTTAGTTTTTAAATTATCTCCCTTTATTTAATTTCAAAGTAAATTTTTGTCCGGAGCATAACTCTAAATCTACTGAAGGGATTTACTTGAAACTTGAAATATAAACAAATTGCAAGTTGGAGACGTGCAGTGACTAAGAACCATAACTCTATCTACCTTAGTTTTGGAATTATCTCCATTTGTTTAATTTCAAAGTAAATTTTTGTCAGGGGCATAACTCTAAATCTACTCAAGGGATTTACTTGAAACTTGAAATATAAACAGATGGCAAGTAGGAGAAGTGCAGTGACTAAGAACAATAACTCTTTCTACCTTAGTTTTTTAATTATCTCCCTTTATTTAATTTCAAATAAAAAATTTGTCCGGAGCATAACTCTAAATCTACTGAAGAGATTTACTTGAAACTAGAAATATTAACAGATGGCTACTAGGAGAAGTGCAGTGAACATAAACCATAACTCTGTCGGCCGTAGTTTTTTAATTATCTTCCTTAATAATTTGTATTAATTTATTTTTTATTTTTTTATTTTATTTATATATTATTTTAAATTGTATTTAATTTAATTTCATAGTAAATATTTTAGCTTTCTATTGTTAATATCTCCCTTTATCTAATTTTACAATATTATTTTAATTTGAACACTGAAGTATTCACTGTAAAATGAACAGATGGGTTTCAGGTAGCATAACTCCAACACTATATAACTAATTGATCCTTGAAATATAAGTAGATGAAACAGATGCCATGTTTAATAAATATTATTCTACTCTCTGAAACAAATGTTGTCATACAAACAAACACATTTCGGCGGGGATTTGGCACTACTGTGACAAGCTCTTGTTGACTTAGTAACTTTGAATATTTGGTTAAATTTTGTGTTTAGATCCACTTTACTTCTTAAGTATCAAGGCTATTGCTTTCAAACTACAAATACTTTCTTACTATTATGAGGGTACTGTTCCTGGCAAGTTGAATTTGACCTTGACCTTTGAATGACCTTGACTATCAAGGTCAAAGTATTAAACTTTGCTAAAATTGTCATAACTTATTTATTTATGCTCAGATTTGATTCATACTTTAACAAAACAACACTTACCTTACATAACAAAATAGACTCTACACAAACCATCCCCCATACCCCACCCCAGATTCCCCCCGCCCCCAAATTTTGTTTTTCCATTTTTTTAATTTTTTTGAAAGATCATCTAATAAATGACCCCCCCCCACTATACCCCCCTCTCAACCCCCATGACCCCCTCAAATTTTTTTTTTTTTTTTTAAACATGGAAAAAAATATTTATTTGCGTTATTTTATTTTTGAAAGACTGTCCAACCATCCCACCCAATAATTCCCCCCCCCCTTCCCCCCAAAAAATAAAATAAAATAAAACAATTGTTTTTATTTTTTTGTCATTATTGAATTGATGAAATAAATGACCACAACCCCACACTATACACCCCTCTCCAGTGGTCTTTCCCCTCATTTTTAGCTCATCTATTTTTTGAAAAAAAAAAGAGCTATTATCATCACCTTGGTGTCGGTGTCGGCGTCGGCCTCGGCGTCCGGTTAAGTTTTGCGTTTAGGTACACTTTTCTCATAAAGTATCAATGCTTTTGCATTCAAACTTGGTACACTTACTTACTATCATGAGGGGACTGGGCAGGCAAAGTTAGATAATTCTGGCTTGCATTTTGACAGAATTATGTGCCCTTTTTATACTTAGAAAATTGAAAATTTTGGTTAAGTTTTGTGTTTAGGTCCATTTTATTCCTTATGTATCAAAGCTATTGCTTTCATACTTGCAACACTTACTAACTATCATAAGGGGACTGTGCAGGCAAAGTAATGTAACTCTGACTGGCATTTTGACAGAATTATGTGCCCTTTTTATACTTAGAAAATTTGGTTAAGTCTTGTGTTTAGGTCCACTTTTTTCCTTCAGTATCAAAGCCATTGCTTTCATACTTGCAACACTTACTAATTATCGTAAGGGGACTTTGCAGGCAAAGTAATGTAACTCTGACTGGCATTTTGACAGAATTATGTGCCCTTTTTATACTTAGAAAATTGAAAATTTGGTTAAGTTTTAAGTTTAGGTCCACTTTTTTCCTAACGTATCAAAGCCATTGCTTTCATACTTGCACCACTTACTAACTATCGTAAGGGGACTGTGCAGGCAAAGTTATGTAACTCTGACTTGCATTTTGACAGAATTAAGGGCCCTTTTTATACTTAGAAAATTGAAAATTTGGTTAAGTTTATTGTTTAGGTCCACTTTTTTCCTAAAGTATCAAAGCTATTGCTTTCATACTTGCAACACTTACTAACTATCGTAAGGGGACTGTGCAGGCAAAGTTATGTAACTCTGACTGGCATTTTGACGGAATTATGGGCCCTTTTATACTTGAACATTTGGTAAAGTTTTGTGTTTTGGTCCACTTTACCCCTAAAGTATCATAGATATTGCTTTCATACTTGGAACGCTTGCAAACTGTCATAAGGGGACAGTAAATGACAAGTTGCATAACTCTGGTTGTCATTTTTACGGAATTATGACCCTTTTTTGACTTAGTTACTTTAAACATATGGTTAGATTTTGTGTTTAGATCCACTTTACTTCTAAAGTATCAAGGCTTTTGCTTTTAAATTTCAAATACTTTCATGCTATCATGAGGGTACTGTACCTGGCAAGTTAAATTTTACCTTGACCTTTGAATGACCTTGACTCCCCCACCCCCCACCCCAAACAAATAATTTTTATGTCCCCGGTAGGGTGGCGTATAGCAGTTGAACTGTCCGTCAGTATGTCAGTCAGTCTGTCCGTCCATCCGAAAAAAAAATTGACATTCAACAACCAAGAATCCCCCCGCCCAAATTTTTTTTTTTTTTTGTTTGCATTTTTGGAAGATAATGTAATAAATGACCACACCCCCACACTATACACCCCTCTCCACTCCACCCCTCCCTTCTTTGTGATTGAAATTGAGATAGATCCCTACACCTTTAAAAAGAAAAATAGATGAGCGGTCTGCACTCGCAAGGCGGTGCTCTTGTTAGGTTATTTAACAACATTCATTTCAACTACAGTCCCTAAGTCTTAAAAGAATCAGGGACAAACATTTATGTGTTTATGGATTTTTAACCAGGTTTTTAACCAGGTTTTCCGAAGAAAAAACTGGTTATTAGATTGGCGAATGCGGGCGGGCTGGCGGGCAGGCTGGCGGGCGGGCGGAACAAGCTTGTCCGGGCCATAACTATGTTGTTCATTGTCAGATTTTAAAATCATTTGGCACATTTGTTCACCATCATTGGACAGTGTGTCGCGCGAAATAATTACGTCGATATCTCCAAGGTCAAGGTCACACTTTGAGTTCAAAGGTAGAAAATGGCCATAAATGAGCTTGTCCTGGCTATAACTATGTCATTCATTGTGAGATTTTAAAATCATTTGGCACATTTGTTCACCATCATGGGACGGTGTGTCGCACGAAAGAATCACGTGAATATCTCCAATGTCAAGGTCGCCACGACTAAAAATAGATTTTTTTAAAAACAAACAAACTTACAAAGGGGGTTAATTTTGTTTGTTCATTTCTAAAGTTCAGTTTGAGTTTTCTCCCTTTATCAGATTTTTTTTCACAATGAAAACCTGGTTTTGTGACAATTTTGTCCCTTGTTTTGTTTAAATTATGTCCCAATTAAACAAAAAATCTGTCTGGGAGGAAAGAGTTGTCCAATACTTTACACACACTGCATTAAGCCCGGTTTCCGAGAGCAGGGCTCATATAATAATGCTCATATTCTTATAAATGTCATAATGCTTTGTGCATTCGAAGAAGAGGGCGTATATTGTTTTGCACATGTCGGTCGGTCCGTCCGTCCACCAGATGGTTTCCGGATGATTACTCAAGAACGCTTAGGCCTAGGATCATGAAACTTCATAGGTACATTGATCATGACTGGCAGATGACCCCTATTGATTTTCAGGTCACTAGGTCAAAGGACAAGGTCACAGTGACTAGAAATAGTAAAATGGTTTCCGGATGATAACTCAAGAATGCTTAGGCCTAGGATCATGAAACTTCATAGGTACATTGATCATGACTGGCAGATGACCCCTATTGATTTTCAGGTCACTAGGTCAAAGGTCAAGGTTACAGTGACTCAAAACAGTAAAATGGTTTCTGGATGATACCGTAAATCTAAGAATATAATACACACTTTTTTACCTGCCGATTTTTTCTTAAAGTAGGGGGTGCGTATAATATACGAGTTTAGAGCAGAACAAAATTTTTCCTGTGCAAATTTTCAACTTAATTGCTGTTATTCGCTTCCTGGCAGCCATTATGAACTACACCATTACATCAAAGGTGTGCAACAGGGCTCGTGCTGTCCTTCGCCATTTGAGTCATTTGCGAAAATATTGAGAATTTGGCTCAATAAAAATCTTATTTGTGAAAATGCGAAAATCTAGTAAAATTTCATTGAAAACATCCGCCATTTATATCGGACTGGTTTTCTATATTTTTATATCCCCACAAACGAAGTTTAGGAGGGTATATAGGAGTGAACTTGTCTGTCGGTCGGTCGGTCTGTCTGTCTGTCGGTCCGTATTAAGTGTCCCCTCTCTAATTCAAGTAGTTTTCATTCGATCTCACCAAACTTGGTCAGAAGTTGTATCTACATGATGTCTTGGCAAAGTTCGAACATGGGCCTTGCCGGGTCAAAAACTAGGTCATGGGGTCACTAAGTGCGTTTAAAACATTCAGCATGTTGTCCGCTCTCTAATTCAAGTAGTTTTCATCCGATCTTCACCAAACTTGGTCAGAAGTTGTATCTAGATGATATCAAGGCCAAGTTCAAACATGGGCCTTGCCGGGTCAAAAACTAGGTCACAGGGTCACTTAGTGCGTTTTAAACATTCAGCATGTTGTCCGCTCTCTAATTCAAGTAGTTTTCATCCGATCTTCACCAAACTTGGTCAGAAGTTGTATCTAGATGATCTCAAGGCCAAGTTCGAACATGGGCCTTGCTGGGTCAAAAACTAGGTCACGGGGTCACTTAGTACGTTTTTTAACATTGAACATGGTGTCCGCTCTCTATTTCAAGTAGTTTAAATCCGATCTTCACCACACTTGATCAGAAGTTGTAACTAGATGATGTGTAGTTCAAGTTCAAACATGGGCCATGCCGGGTCAAAAACTAGGTCACGGGGTCACTTAGTTTGTTTTAAACCTCACCATGTTGTCTGCTCTCTCATTCAAGTAGTTTTTATCCAATCTATACCAAAATTGGTCAGAAGTTGTATCTTGATAATGTCTAGGGCAAGTTTGCATATAGGTCGTGCCGGGTCAAAAACTAGGTCATGGGGTATCTTAGTGCGTTTTAAACCTCGCCATGTTGTCCGCTCTCTAATTCAAGAAGTTTTCATCCAATCCTCACCAAACTTGGTCACAAGTTTTATCTTAATGATCTCTAGGCCAAGTTTGAACATGGGCCATTCAGGGCCTAAAACTAGGTCACGGGGTCACTTAGTGCGTTTTTTAACATTCAGCATGGTGTCCGCTCTCTAATTCAAGTAGTTTACATCCGATCTTCACAAAACTTGGTCAGAAGTTTTATTGAGATGATCTTAAGGCCAAGTTAGAACATGGGCCTTTCTGGGTCAAAAACAAGGTCAAGGGGTCACTAAGTGCGTTTTAAAAATTGAGCATGTTGTCCGCTGTTTTTTGTGAAGACGACATGCAAAATATTATGTGTCAATGCTGCATGTGGGGGTATTCGTCACGTTTGTGACAAAGCTCTAGCTTTATTTGCTTTTGCGTTATTCCTCAATATAATGAGGCAATTAGCCATTTTTCTAAAAGAAGGTGGAATCCAGATTTTTGGTTTAAAACACACTATTACATCATCTTTAATTATATGTCATCTATTTTTAAGCATTAACTAATGAGTGTTTGTATTGTCTTCATTTTTATTTGTTTTGAAATGTCACACTATTTTTCATCTTATTTGCTTAGTTTTTCATCATTGTGGCTTTTTTTCACATCGTGTATTTACTCTTTTCCAGTAATTTTTCTTCCACTATCTTAATACACACAACATCTAAAACAGTTCAAGTAATTAAAGGTTTATGCTTTTGGACACTTGACTGCAGTCAAGGTTACTTTTGGAGGTCAAGGTCAATTTGAGCCATAAAACAGCTTTGACCTTTGTGTCTCATTTATAACTTTCTGATTTGTGGATTTTTTCATATCTGAAAAACCATGGTTGCTCTTAGAAGTATAAGGTAAATTTGAATATAAAATAACCTTTCTTGTCTCAGCCTTAACTTTGCCATATATTGATGAATTTAAATATATCTTGGCACAAATGACATGTCATGTGTCTTCTTACATCAAAGGGTAAGTTCACACTTAGATGCAAAAAGTCAAATTTTGGCATTTAACAGCTATTTTTTTTTTTAGAAAAAGTGGAATTTGGCGCATCTATGCCCTATGGATGTTATTTTTTTAGCTCGGCGTTTTCGGAGAAAACCCGAGGTATTGCCATAGCCAGCTCGTCGTGTCGTGTCGTCCGCCGTCTACGTCGTGCTAAAACCTTAACATTGGCTCTAAAATCAAAGCGCTTACACCTACAACTTTGAAACTTCATATGTAGATGCACCTTGATGAGTTCTACATGCCACACCCATTTTGGGGTCACTAGGTCACTGTGACCTCTAGAAAAAAAAAATCTGACAAGCTTTCATTTATTAAAAACTGCACCCGTAGCCAAGCATGGCACCCGTTATGCGGTGCTCTTAAAAAAAAAAAAATAATAATAATTGTGTACACACAAACTACATATCTGAAGATCTTAAACTTTTCTGGCTTTATAAAAAATCTGGAAGTCATGTCTTTGTTTACTTAAACTTAAATAAAACCCTACATTTTAAGGGTGATTTTCATTGTTTGAAAACTACGTATTTGAATATTTTTCTTAATTTTTTTTACAAATTAGCTTCTAATTATAAGCACTAGGAGTTTCAGATATAATGATTCCAATTAAACTGATTAACGCATGCAATGGTTAAATTACATGTTGAACAGCTTAGTTTCTGTATTTTAAATTGAATAATAAAGTAACTTGAGTTATTCAGCAACTTAGGCTTCAGTCAATTTCACATTTCTTATATTGCAGATTGAGAAAAGCCCAGAAGAAAGAAAAGATGTAAGTAATGTCTAATTTAAAAAAATATATATATTATTTTTATTGTATATCATGCTAACTCCATTGTGAAACTATTAGTACAAGTATATCAATACATACCTTTGCAGTCTGCAAAGGCTAATTTCCGCCTACACTGGATTTTTGTTTAGAAGAGAAATGTAAACTAAAGATTCTGAAAAAGCGGAAAGTGTTGTCCCTTATTAGCCTGTGCAGACTACATTTAGCCCATTTTCTCAGAACAATTTAGGCATGCATTTATTCACTACAGGCTGCAGATGGCTTTACTGACTTGCAAACCATGGAGTACAATGGGCAAGGGACAACAAGTCTCAATGAAGCAGTTGCAGATGAGGAAACAGGCAGGGCAGCATCTCAAGAAATGTATGTTTTGTGGTAGTGTATACTTCTGGTAGATATAGAGAATATTAATTAAGTTTTGGATAAAGATCAAGTTTATCATGGGAGGCTTAGAACCGATGTAGCGCGAGGCTTGCCGAGCGCTAACATGGTTCGTGCCGAGCATGATAAACTTGATCTTTATCCAAAACTCACATAATATTCTATTTATCCTATTATTTCCTCACAATTTTCCATTAATAACTGTCAAATATGGCATTTTTTGATGATTTAGTTTTTCCGTAGTTGACAAAAACAGATTCTCCAATTTTTGGAAAAACCCAAATCTGATCTAAAAATAGCGATAGTATAAAGCTCATGTTTATACGATGGTTGTTATACTATCGATTTTCATCTGGTAATAGGATAAAAACAATGCACCCATCAAGTGGGAGAAGATTTAGAGTCACTGTGTTAGTTAGTTTGTCTGCATAAAATGATATAAGTTTGTGGAGCAAAATACTTTATGTTTCTCAAGTGATTAAATTGAAACTTAAAATATGTAGACACATTGTAGTTAGGATGTGTAAAATTACATTTCAAGTAAAATCTTCATGAAACTTGATCATAAAATTCGTTCCCTTTATATCTCTTCCGAGTTAATAAAAAATGTGCCTGGAAATTACATATTTATGTTCCATAAATTACTTAAATTTTTGTGAACTCCACCTTCTCTGAATAGCTTAGAATCTTCAGGTCTCGCACCCAAGGGCCCATGGCCCTCTTCTTTATGTTACACCACGCAACTAGTTATACCCCCATTACCAGTGGTAATGGGGGCTATATAGGAGTCACTTTGTCGGTCTGTCGATCTGTCTGTCAGTCTGTCCCTTAAGCTTGTCCCGGCCATAACTATGTTGTTCATGGTGAGATTTTAAAATCATTTGGCACATTTGTTCACCATCATTGGATGGTGTGTTCGAAAGAATTATGTAGATATCTCAAAGGTCAAGGTTACACTTTGAGTTCAAAGGTCAAAAATGGCCATAAATGAGCTTGTTCGGGCCTTAACTTTGTCATTTATTGTAAGATTTTAAAATCATTTGGCACATTTGTTCATCATCATTGGACGGTGTGTCACGCGAAAGAATAACGTCAATATCTCAAAGGTCAAGGTCACACTTTGAGTTCAAAGGTCAAAAATGGCCAAATGTGAGCTTGTCCGGGCAATACCTATGTTGTTCATTGTAAGATTTTAAAATCATTTGGCGCATTTGTTCACCATCATTGGACGGTGTGTCCTGCCAAAGAATTACGTCCATATCTCCAAGGTCAAGGTCACACTTTGAGTTCAAAGGTCAAAAATGGCCATAAATGAGCTTGTTTGCCATATAAATACTAGACTAGCAACCATGGGTTATTCTGCAGCAAAAAAAAATCATAATCTTTGAAATTCCATGTTTAAATACATGATAGCAAAATTATGACACAATGTTTCTGCCCTGGAATGAAAACATGTAAGACTTATTCAATCCACAGTGTTTAGAGTAACATGTAGTTGTTCATACCGATCAGATCTGAAGAGGTATTTTTACTTAACTCCCACCTTATTCATGTGATAAAAAACTTTCTGTATCACTCCCACCTTGCACTGTATTTCAGCTCATTTGACAATGAGTGCACTAGCTGTGGACCCTTGAACGGGGCTGTGACAAGTTTCCGACGTTTCCTCGCCCGCCAACCGCCAAAAAAGATTTTTCTGTATGGGGTGTTGGTGACAGTGATTCTTGGGATATTGCTGTTAGTCAGCCTGTTACCAGCAAGCATTGTTTATGTGGACTATCATCAGGTATGCTGTTGGAATTGTGGTGTTCCTTGTGTTGTATCTCATGATTTGAAAATGTGATGTTTCACTTGCCCACAGGTTGAATGGACTACAACGTCACACACTAAACAAGTGTGATACAACCCATCAGTTAATCACAACTATGAAATATTTTTATGTCCCCAGCCACTATAGTTGGGGACATATTGTTTTTGCGCTGTCTGTTGGTTGGTTTGTGTGTTTGTTTGCCCCAACTTTAACATTTGCCATAACTTTTGCAATATTGAAGATGGCAACTTCATATTTGGCATGCATGTGTATCTCATGGAGCTGCACATTTTGAGTGGTAAAAGTCAAGGTCAAGGTCATCCTTCAAGGTCAAAGGTCAAATATATGTGTCAAAATAGCTCATTTAATGTACACTTTTGCAATATTGAAGATAGCAACTTGATATTTGGCATGCATGTGTATCTCATGGAGCTGCACATTTTGAGTGGTGAAAGGTCAAGGTCATCCTTCAAGGTCTAAAGTCAAATATATGGGGTCATAGTGTTTTACAAACACATCGCTTGTTTTAGGTATATATGTTCTTCTTATGAAAAACAACAACACAAGTCACCAGCAACACAAATAATGTATTAAATCCAGACATACAAATAATGTAACATTATATTCAACTAAGCAAGTATTTTAATGTCATTATGACATCAATATAATAAATGCATATGAGCCTCTGGGATGTGCTTAAAGTTTTGTTCCAGTTCAGCCTGTGCAGTTCAAACAGGCTTATAAGGGACGACATTTTTTGCCCAAACAGTATTTATGCTGATAAGAGACTTCCTTTAAAGGAAAAATATAATAAAAATGGAAAGTGTTGTCCCTGATCAGCTTTTGTGGCCATGTTTTGGATGTATAAAATAGAAAACAACATACCAGAAAAACACAAAACACACACTTGGCATGAAGGATTTTGTTTTGGATGTATAAAATAGAAAACAACATACCACAAAAACACAAAACACACACTTGGCATGAAGGATTTTGTTTTGGATGTATAAAATAGAAAACAACATACCAGAAAAACACAAAACACACACTTGGCATGAAGGATTTTGTTTTGGATGTATAAAATAGAAAACAACATACCAGAAAAACACAAAACACACACTTGGCATGAAGGATTTTGTTTTGGATGTATAAAATAGAAAACAACATACCAGGAAAACACAAAACACACACTTGGCATGAAGGATTTTGTTTTGGATGTATAAAATAGAAAACAACATACCAGAAAAACACAAAACACACACTTGGCATGAAGGATTTTGTTTTGGATGTATAAAATAGAAAACAACATACCAGAAAAACACAAAACACACACTTGGCATGAAGGATTTTGTTTTGGATGTATAAAATAGAAAACAACATACCAGGAAAACACAAAACACACACTTGGCATGAAGGATTTTGTTTTGGATGTATAAAATAGAAAACAACATACCAGAAAAACACAAAACACACACTTGGCATGAAGGATTTTGTTTTGGATGTATAAAATAGAAAACAACATACCAGGAAAACACAAAACACACACTTGGCATGAAGGATTTTAACAATAAGCGCTAATCCTAGGTATTCTACCTAACTGAAGTGAACAGTATGGAAACAGCTTTACTGATTTAGCCTTTTGCAGGAAATGTTTAGTTTAACCCATTTATGCCTAGCATCTAGAAAAAAGGCCTCTGCAAATATGCGTAGACCCAGATGAGACGCCGCATAATGTGGCGTCTCATCAGGGTCTGCGCTGTTTGCTTAAAGGAATTTCTGTAAGAAATATTCTAAATATAGAAATAAATATACTAGACATCCATAATTTTGGAAATAAATTGATCCAATTTAGAAGGATGGGAGAATCCACTAAGCATAAATGGGTTAATGTACTCAACTTTGTGTAGTATCTCTATTTATCTGGATTGCAAAACAAATGCAGAAAGTGTGAGTGAGTGAGTGAGTGAGTGAGTGGGTGTTATAAAATAGAAACATTTGGTATTATTATTTCTTGGAATCTTTTATTTGTCACAATGTGGATCACCCAACAGAGGAAATGAAGGAAAATTATGTCTCACTTATAACAGTGATAATGCAGTAAAACTGAAACTTAGTAGACGCAGTAGATATTAAGTCAAGCAAATTTATTGTGTTAAATTGCGTCTATTTCAGATCGCGTTGAAACAGAACAAGATCACCAACATTGTAGATTCAGACTCTGTATACTACGGCGGTTGCTATGTGCTTGGACCCACGACCAAGTTCATCTACTTCGATGCGTCGACACACGACGTAGTGCAGGAGTTCGATGTGTTCACCTTGGATACCATCAGTGTGAAGATTACATTTTCGATGCATTACTTTCTCAGGTATGCGTATCCACGTCAACAAGGTTGTCTGTAGCATCGTTCTATGGTATGATTTCTACTACTGTTTCTTTATAAAATAAAACCTAGAGTTACATTTCATTAATTATGCCTAAAGTATTAATCTCTATGAAAATTGTTAATGTCAGCTTATTTCCTAACATAACAGATTCATTAGGCTGTTAAGTTTTTAAAAAGAATATTGTTTACTTGACAGTGTAGGGAACGTGTTCAAGTATTATTGTAAGAAGACTAAAACTAAATTTTATATATATATATATATATACATAGTGCCAGTTACGCGGTCTCGGAAGTTTTCAGACTATACTTAAGGGATCAATATTAAAAACGGGGTCTGTATACAACCCCGCGTTCTAGGCACCGTTAATTACTATATGGGGGGTGTAGGGGAGGTAATGCAATCAAATGTCACAATAAGGTCTTATATCGAAAACCACAATCACGTCTGAAATTGAAATTTTGTATACCTCACAATTAATGTTGCTATATATTTCCTTGAATGAGACGTTAAATAAATGAGGTATTTATATATAATACTATATTAGGTACCCCTATATACCTTTATTCGTGTTAATATCGGATAAAAAAGGGTATGGAGATACATGTATATAAAGTGGGAACCCCATGACCTATTTCTAAATCAGAGACCCCGTAACTGGCGATATGTATGAATACTGTATATATATATATATATATATATATATATATATATATATATATATATATATATATATATATATATATAATATATAATGGGGGATTGTTCTAAACTATATTTAAATCTTAGTCCTTTGGATGTTAAGCCTAACACATCAACTGAACGGCCATGCAAACTTGCATATATTTAACTGAAGATTTGATTCAATTAGAATTCCACACCAATTTGGTAATTATCCCCCGCCATCGGCGAAGGGATATTGTTTTAAAGCCCCCTTTCGAAGAAAAGGGGGTATATAGTTTTCGCACTGTCTGTCTGTCAGTTTGTCTGTCAGTCTGTCACACTTTTCGTGTCTGCTCTCTAATTTAAATAATTTTTATCCAATCTTTACCAGCTAACACAAAAAAGATGTTGATGCCAGTAATAAATAACACTTCTACAATGGCTTATACAAATTTTGTTAATGATAATGTTAACACAACATTTGTTTTCTTGTTTCTAACACATGGTAAAAATTTAAAACGGAAATTTTGTAAATTTAAACACGTTCCCTCATGTTTTCGTTTGTACTGAAATCTTGTATTATAACATCTTAAAATGATAATTCATATTAAACTTGGCTTGCATAACATTTATCAATCTTATCAATAGAAATTAAAATACACAAAAAATCAGTTGGGTCATAATCTGAAACAAATTTACTTTCTATGATGAGGATGACGGTGATTGAAGCTGCTGCTTGCATGTATCCTGATCGTGTTTCAGCTTTGAACATGGTATATAGTACAGTCCCTGGGCACCTCCAGTGTGCAAAAAAGAGTGAAAGCTGATTTATATATCATTTTTTAGGTAAATGTTTGAAGTGTCAGAAATTTTTGGGTGGACATGCCGCGTGATGGTAGGTTTTTTGTAATCCAAGATGGCGTCCAAGATGGCCGCCAAAAATGATAAAAAATCCAGTTCTCTGATTTTCAGTCTGAACTTTCTGAATTTGAATAAGATTCTTATTTTTTCTTGAATAAACAATGGAAAACATGTTTTTGTCGCAAAATATGTCACTTTCGGCCATATCTTTCGACAAATATTTAAAAAAAATGAGAAAAAAGTATTTAAAAAATGCGAAAAAAGGCATACAAATTGAAAGTGAGAGCAAACTTTCAATTTTGTTGCTTGTAATTTTATAAATTATTTCAATTTTATAGCTGTGTAGTGTACGGGCATCAATTCTCTTTACATTGATGCTTTTTTCATCTAAAACGGACACGGCATTGTTGACTTATTTCAATTTAAAAGTGGGTGGGGTAAATCAGAATTCAACACAAAATTACATAACTGCCCTGTTAGAATTACTTAAAAGTGACCTTGCGTTGTATTTAATAAAAACATCTGTTCAATAAATATATCTGAAAAGTAAATGAACAACCCATTCTTTGTGGGTTTTTTTTCGAATAAAGGTTGGTTACCATGGTAACATTTTACATTATTATTGTTGCATGTAAGGAATACAACTAAAAAGCATCTTACTTTTATAACATGTCTATTTGCATTATCAATTAATGCTTAAGTCAGCCTGTTTTAAGTGTGTTGTCGAATGGGCATAGATTTTGATGAACTGTCTAATACACAGATACTTCCCTTTGATGAAATAACGCCATTTGTAATACAGCAGACGACACATTTTTATAGAAGAAATTGTGATTGTTACAGATTATTTTGATAGTTTCCAGGTTAGTACTTTTCATAGAAATATGCAAATATTTTATATGTGTTTATAAAAATGCAGATGACAAAAGAAATTAAAGAATTTGAATAAGGAAAATGGTCACGCATGGGTATTTCAAAAAGTGTATTAGTGTACGGATATGCAAATTTCGGATATAATATTGAAATGCTACCTACACAAAGAGTATTTATTTCTATTGCATAGATGGCATTATAAAATATATAATTACTGAAAATGGTCATGTACGGATAATTTTTAAAGTGTGACAGTTATCGGATATACAATATTCGGATATAATAATAAAATACTAGATCTATCAAGGCTCACAAACTGTTTTCATTTTACTGTTCTAATGACCTAATATCAAAAATATCAAACAAGTATAATTTATTTCAACCGAAAGTAGAAGCTTTATCGAAATTTCTAGTTTTGAAATATTTTTTCATATATCTTTTCTAATTTTGTTAGATGTTCAAAACGCATGTTTGTTTTGTATAGCTGTTAAGAGTCTAGCATGAGTTAATTAAAGTGTTAAATTTTACAAGCACCCAAAGTTATTTATATTTGATCATTTATTCTCATTACATTGCAATATGTATTACATTGCAATATAGCCTGTTTTATACATTTAAACGATATATAAAAGATAAAAAATAATACACGCAAAATTAATATTTTCAGAAAGATAATCAACCCGTTAGCACTGAATCGAAACCTGTTCTTCGATAGAAGTCGGTGAATATAGAAGGCAGCCATATAGGCATGTAAACGGAGTTAAAATAAGAAATAGACAGGTACATGCTTAACTTTAATGATTATGTTATAACTGATGAGATTATTATGCAGATAATTTCAAATTGATAACAAATTGATGATCATGAGGATGAATATTGATAACAATTTTCTCTTTGTTTATTATCCAATCTAATACAAATGATTGTCCATGCGTAAGCTAATGTCACAGTTATTCATGTCATTTCCTTATACCTTCAGACAGATAAGTAACCCGTTTGAGCTGAATTTCCAGTTCTTAGATATAAAGCAGTCAACACAATGTAGGAGGCAGAAGTTAAGATGATTGACTTTACAGGTACTTAGATTTATTGTAACATCGTTGTTATTTCTAATGATAATAATGATTATCTCTTTACATATGATAATTCTTATTACGAAAATAATAAATAAATAAGTATTGGTAAAATCAAAAATTAAGCTGTATACATAAATAGATTTGATACATAAAAATAAAATGAAAATATTAATAAAATGATTTTTTTTCAGCAATTGCACTAACATGAAGCATGTTCTTAAATAGAAAGAAAGTTCTTTAAAAACAGACAAATATACTAGATGAACAAAATACTAAAGGTATGATAATAATATCAGTTATAATAGAAACAGATAATTTCAAAAATTCAAATTAAAACAGAAATGCATGAACAAAATGTACCTATATATATATATACGGACATGCATAGTGGTTTTTATTACCCGTGTCGGTTAACCTTTCTTTTTCAGAAACCTAAATGAACAAAATGAGTGGAAATCCGAGAAAACGACCAAGAAATGTCTCAGATGATGTTGATGTCACAAGATGCATTATCTGCCAAAATGAAACAAAATATCCAACAACTGGCACTGAAAGAGGCAGGATAGCCATTCAAGAAGCTGCTGAGATACGAAAGGATATAGTTCATGATAGACTGCTGAGATTAGACAATAACAATTTTGTTTATCATGTCACATATTATTGTTATTTGTCATATACACATACAAAATCATTGCTTAATTTATCAAACGATAGCACGTCTACTAAAACTGACGATAATAATAACGATACGTCAACTCGAATACATCGTTCTGATGTCAAACCAAGAAGCAAGTCACTTAAAAGAGGACAGTCATTTTAAGACTGTATGTATTGTATGTTGCCAAATAAGATATAAAGGTAAGCATGACAAATCAAGGATTTCAGACAGTTCAATGGCCAGAAATTTTCTAAAGGCTACCGTTTCCATGCAAGATGATGTGTTTTTACGCACATATGATTTACAAGATGAACATTCAGTGTTTGGCGCAAACTTGTATTACCATAAGCTTTGCATGCTTAATTACTTTAGACGTTACGATGATACGAGGACTACATTGGAGTTAGGTGATAACCGGAATTCACTTAGACAGAGGTTATTTAGTACATGTGTCAGTGTCTTGGAAGAAAAAATACAATCTAAAAGCACAGTTTCCCTAAGAGGTTTGAGGGACCATTTGAACAAATCACTGCCTGCTAATCAAATAAAATTTAGTAACAGACAATTGAGGATGATGATATATGATCATTTTGGTGAAGATATTTATATCACTAGGGGATCAAGAATTTACGAATCTGCCAAGGTAATATCAGCACGAAATGCAACAGCAACTACAGATGTTGACCCGAATAATATCCTGAAGCAATGTGCACAAGTTCTTCGTGGTGAAGTCTGAAAAACTGATTTTGATCTGTGTGATAGATTCTGCGACTCAAATGAACTTAAAGATTCTTGGGAAAACACAAAGATTCCTACAGCATGGCACATATTCTTCGGTACTCTCTTTAAAATTGACAAACAAACTAAACGAAGACAGGGTTTAAAATATAACACAATATCTACCGATGCTGTTAATGATAACTGTGGAAACAATATTGACAACGACACATCTAATGATTCTGACATCGGGGATGAGAATGAAACACTCGATAGTGCTAAAGGAAACCATGATGACGATGATGATTATGATGATGAGGAGGAGGAGGATGACAATGTCGACGCTTATGTTGATGAAAATGATGAAACCATTCACGACCATGTTGTTGTTTTCACTGCCAGTGTAAAAGTGGGGAATCAGATGGCTGCTGCAAGAACCTACATGTACTTCTTTCAGTACCAATGATATTGTAAACTCAACAGCATCCAACAATAGTGATTATTCGGGGTTGCACGCTATAAATTGAATGTATCGCAAATGATCTTTTGACAGAACTCGTTGTCAAAATTAAGATTCATGTACTACACTTCATAGTGCATATTTTACATATAGTTCATTAAGTTATGACGATAAAATATTTGAAATGAACATAATGTCAAACATATCAAACGTCATGGTTTTGTTCATGTATAGTTTAGTTTGTTTAAACATGCAATCTTAACAAGAATAATCACGGTAACTGACTCCTTTTTTGCGTAAGTTATACATTATGATGATGAATGAAATGTTTTTTTTCTTTTTGTTTATTGTGATTATACAATCAAATACTTGTTACAAATTTTACAAAATTATCTCCTGTTGCAATGTGGGAAAAATATTTATATTAATATTGCATTAGTTATATTGATAAAGGTATAGTCCTTACAAGAAAGGTGTGTTTCGCTAGCTATACAAAACCTGATAAATTTATGTCTTATTACTTATAGTGATTGATATTATTGTCTTATTACTTATTGCGATTACATTGTGATAATTATACAGTCATATACATATATCTGTCCTCTGTTGCAATCTTAATATACATAGTTAATTATGTAAACATTACATTATTTATAAAGATTAAGGTATAGTCTAAAATAAGACGACCGACTGTTGGTGACTCAAGTTATATTTCTTCTTTGTGATGTGATTATTAAGAATGTAAAAAATATAATGCTATATATTTATATATTTGACTGACTCTGTTACCTCATGTTCTTCACATATTCAATGCAAATTTGTAGTACATGCACATTTGATTATATGTTAATTTTACATTGATTATAGCTTGAAAGCAAGATTTTTGTATTGTATCTAGCTTGTGGTGTAAAGTGTTATGCGTGTACATGGCTCTTCGTCGAATTCGATAACAGCACAGTTATGTACACAAGCTATGGTTTGCGTTAATCGAACCGTTGATAAATGAAGTATTTTATTTTTCCATTGTTTGTATATTGTAATTATAAGGTGATCGTTATACAATCTTTATACAGATTTACTTTTTATCTGTTACAGATTTACACACGTGTGTTATAAATTATGCAATTACTCAATGTGATATCAATTAATAAACTCGATTGATTCTATGTCAATCGTATATTTGAAATCTTATTTATGATAAAAGTGTGTCTCCTATACCGAAAACCAATGCAATAGTCAACAGTAATTTGAATGCTATCCCAATTTCAATATATCCGAATACTAGTACAGTTTACCAAACATCGTAAATCGTGAGTGTGTGGTCTCATTTCAAATATTTTTTGCGATAAAATAATTTAATAGCATAACAGTATAAAAAAGCGATTATTGGCAACTTTAAGCACTTAAACTGGAAATAGAAGTATTTCGAAACTGCTACCATGGCAACCAAGCACAATAAATTACATAATAAGAAAAAGAAGAACTCATGTCATCTAAAAATGTTTTAAGAAAAAAACATAAAATCATGCGTTCTGTTCTGAATTAAAATTGTTGTAACAAAGGTCAAAAATTGTAGTTTTTGCAAACATAATTGACTAAACCTTATAATTACCCCACCCACCTTTAAATTGGAATAAATCAACAATGCTGTGTCCGTTTTAGATGAAAACCGCATCTATGTAAAGAGTATTGATGTTTGTACACTAAACAGGTATAAAATTGAAATAATTTTATAAAATTACAAGCAACAGAATTTAAAGTTTGCACTCACTTTAAATTTTTATGCCTTTTTTCGCATTTTTTGATACTTTTTTGTCATTTTTTTTTAAATATTTGTCGAAAGATATGGCCGAAAGTGACATATTTTGCGACAAAAGTATGTTTTCCATTGTTTATTCAAGAAAAAATACTATTATTATTCAAATTCAGAAAATTCAGACTGAAAAACAGAGAACTGGATTTTTTATCATTTTTGGCGGCCATCTTGGACGCCATCTTGGATTACAAATAACCTACCATCACGCGGCATGTCCACCCAAAATTTTCTGACACTTCAGACATTAACCTAAAAAATGGTATATAAATCAGCTTTCACTCTTTTTTGCATACTGGAGGTGCCCAGGGACTGTACTAATAGAGTCCTCGCCTCCAATTAACCCTTTGCATGCTGGGAAATTTGTCTTCTGCTAAAATGTCGTCTGCTGAATTTCAAAAATTAGCATTTTCTTCGATTTTTTTCAAAGAATACTATCAGAATAGCAAACAGTTTGGATCCTGATGAGACGCCACGTTCTGTGGCGTCTCATCTGGATCCAAACTGTTTGCAAAGGCCTTCAAAATTCGGTTCCCACACTGAAAGGGTTAATCTTACTGGATACTGTCCAAACAAGTAACATAAGTCTTATTGACAATGTTAACCATATTTTATAGATTTTTTTTTCAAAGAAAATACAAGCAACTTGTTGTAAAATAATGTGAACCTTGACATTCAGTCTGTTGAGAGAAAAACAACAACAGGCATACCAATATCAACCAGTTCTCTGATTTTTCAATAGAGAAGAGTTCGAGTAAGAGGTTTTGAGACTTAATAATCTGAGTTGTGTTCTGAGAAAACTGGGCATGATGCATGTGCGTAAAGTCTGCACAGGCTAATCAGGGACGACACATTCCACCTAGATTGGATTTTTGCTAAGAAAAGACTTAATTTAAACGAAAAATGTCATAAAAGCGGAAAGTGTCATCCCAGATTAGCCTGTGCGAACAGGCGGACTAATTTTAACAAAACAAGCAGAAGCACACCTAATTATCGAATCTTTAAGAGACATTTATGCTACATTGACTCAATTTCAACAGATAAATACTCATGAACAAACACTATTAATAGAATATTTCAATATCGCGTCAGTAATTCTGCTCAATGGTGTATCTGTTTGTTTTATTGTTGAAGGTGTAAAAAATAATAATGAAAGATTGTTAATTGGTCAATCTGTGGACAGGTCTTATTAAGTTTAAATTGGAATTATGGTGTGATTATATTTAACCCTTTGCATGCTGGGAAATTTTTTGTCTGCTCAAATGTCGTCTGCTGAATTTCTAAAATTAGCATTTTATTCGATTTTTTTTTGAAGAATACTATCAGAATAGCAAACAGTTGATGACTATTCTATATCTCATCTGGATCCAAACTGTTTGCAAAGGCCTTCTAAATTCGGTTCCAGCACTGAAAGAGTTAACATGATAGGATAATTCTTCTTTTACAGGCCTCGAGAGGTGGGGAAACTTTTCCGTCTTTTCCACATGGACTATGAGGATGTCATTAAGAAAATGGCATTGAGTGTGTTGCGTAACCTCGCGAGTACAGAAATAACTGTTGACAATTTCCGCTTTGACAGAAGTTACGTGGAGACCCTTATGCATGCTGCTGTGAGGGATAAATTGGGAGGTATGTGAATTCTGATCTAGGATAAATATTCATGTTATTGATAATAACTCTTTGGGCTATTTAAGAACATCTACCTATGTTTATGGTCCCCTACCGGTTTCACCAGAGGGGACTTATGGTTTGCGCTCTGTGCGTCTGTCTGTGAGTCTGTCTGTCACACTTTTCTGGATCCTGCGATAACTTTAAAAGTTCTTCATATTTTTTCATGAAACTTGAAACATAATAAGATGGCAATATGGACATTATGCACGTCATTTCATTTTGTTCCTACGTCAAAATTTTTTGTTGCTATGGCAACAAATAAAAAATAAAATAAATCTGACAATGGTGGAGCCAGTAGGGGACATATATTGCTTGGCAATAGTCTTGTTCTTACCGACACTGTTGACAACCATGTGCAAATTGTTGCAAACATTTCTTATTGTGTCAAAAAAATTACATTTAAGTCCTTGTTTTCTGAATGTCTAAACACAGTGCAGATTGGTTATTTATTCCAATATATAAACATATGAGCTGTGTTCTGAGAAAACTGGGCTTAATGCATGTGCGATTCCAGATTAGCCTGTGCAGTCTGCACAGGCTAATCAGGGACGACACTTTCCGCTTTTATGGTATTTTAGTTTCAAGAAAGTCCCTCCTTACCGAAAATCAAGTTTAGGCGGAAAGTATTGTCCCTGATTAGCCTGTGCGGATTGCACAGGCTAATCTGGGATGACACTTTACACACATGCATTATGCCCAGTTTTCACAGAACACGGCTCATATGACCTGCATCATGCAAAAAGGGATCTTCTGCAATGTGGGACCAATGTAGCTCCAGACCAGCCTGTCTGTTCAGATGGGCAGGCTGGTCTGTAGCTATGCTGCAACATATGCTGCAATATATGGCATGAGACCCATTTTCGCATGACACAGATCATATATGTGTTCATTCATATTTCTGAACATTATTCTTGTAGCATATTTATTTTACGATAAGCAACCTTATAATAATAAAATAAAGACTAAAAAGCCATATGACAACTGCATACAGTAGCTGACAATCCATTCTCACTTAATCAACCTTGTTAGCAAATGGAATAAACAATCCAATTCACACAAAAACCAAAAAAAAAAATTTGGAGCTGCATTTAAGGTAGCCAAGAACTTGACAGCAATGTAACAACAATGACACATTGACTTTTTGTCAATTGATACAGTAAAACAATAATTACTAATCACAGCAAAACAAATGAACGACTGCAACACGTCATTTGTGTTTCAGGCACTTGTTGTCCGGACTGCTGCACATCACGTGACTGTCAGAGCAATGACTACTGCAGTACATGTAGTTCGGCACCCACATGTCATCAAGGTTACCACATTGACGTGCGCTACTTCAACCTGCTGTCCGTCAAGATACCCAACGCAGTGTTTGAAAAATACCTTCATGCAACCATATTAAAGGTAACCATAATGGTTGTTCAGAAATAGATTCTAGATGTTATCCCTTTACCACTTAGATACATGTTTGTATTTTAACACATGTGTAGTCCCTTACAAAGTTAAATTTAATGAAAGACCTTTCTTAATTCTTACTAGATTCAAGTTTTTAAGGCTTCATTTCTAACCCTTAGATACTGATGAGCAGCAAACAGCATAGATCCAGAATAGCCTGCGAGTAACTCTTTCTGGTTTTATGCTGTTTGCACATAGCCATTTTCACTTTGCTTCTGAGTGGGAAAGGGTTTATATACTAGGTAAACGATGAAGGTATAATTGATTCACTCTGTCATTTTTTTTGGTCAGTAGTTCCATCTGTCTGTTTGAAAAGTTAGAGGAGCAAACTTCTACCACAATTCTGTTTATTGGCACCAGTTTTTGTTCAATTCATTATGGCATTTTTATTGTCCCCTACCGGTTTCACCGGAGGGGACTTATGGTTTGCGCTCTGTCTGTCAGTCAGTCACACTTTTCTGGATCCTGCGATAACTTAAAAAGTTCTTTATATTTTTTCATGAAACTTGAAACACGGATAGATGGCAATATGCACATTATGCACGTCATTTCATTTTGTTCCTACGTCAAAATTTCTGGTTGCTATGGCAACAAATAGACTACAAATAATGCTGAAAATGGTGGTTTTCTGGATCCTGCAATAACTTTAAAAGTTCTTAATATTTGTTCATGAAACTTCAAACATGGATAGATGGCAATATGGACATTATGCATGTCATTTCATGTTGTTTCTATGTCAAAAATTCTGGTTGCTATGGCAACAAATATATTTAAAATAATCTGACAATGGTGGAATTTCTGGCAATGGTGGAGCCGGAAGGGGACATATATTGCTTGGCAATAGTCTTGTTATTATTAGGACATTTTCTCGATGATATGTTTTGTTTGTAATCAAGATTTTGAATACAAATTATCCAAATTGTATCAAACTTTACATGCAGCATGCTTGCATTGTACACATCTTTTTAGGTAGTTCCGCTAAAATGATTTTTAGGGTGTTGTTAATCTTTCATTAAAAGTATTATTTTGTTATTGCTGTGCAGGATCTTTGCAACTTATAAAACGTCTAAAAAAACATGTTCAGCAGCTTCCCTACCAAGTTATTATGTGCATATTGTAAGTTATTCTGGTCCTCTGAACTTATTGGGAGTTATGACCCCATTTTCTTTCTCCCATGCTTACAATCAATCCTTTAACCCTTTTCCACTCAGAAGCACAGTGAAAAAGGCTATTTGCAAACAGCATAAACCAGAACAGGCTGTCAGTAACTTGCAGTATGTTCAGGTTTTATGCTGTGTGCTGCTCATCAGTATCTCAGGGCTGGAAATGAAGTCTTAAAAACTTGAATCTAGTAAGAAAGTTCTTTAATTTTATTAGCTTGGCTGTTTTCGGAGAAAACCCGAGGTATTGTCATAGCCAGCTCGTCGTCCGCCGACTGACGTCCGCCGTCGCGTCGTGCTAAAACCTTAACATTTTGTTAAGGTTTTGAACATTTGCTCTTAAATCAAAGTGCTTCAACCTTCAACTTTGAAACTTCATATGTAGCTGCACCTTAATGAGTTCTACATGCCACACCCATTTTTGGGTCACTAGGTCAAAGGTCAAGGTCACTGTGACCTCTAAAAAAAAAAATAATTCTGACAAGCTTTCATTTAATCAAAATTGCACCCGCAGCCGAGCGTGGCACCCGTTATGCGGTGCTCTTGTTTGATTTTTTAATGCGTCCTAGTGTGTTTCTAAGTTGTAAAGGGTTAACAGGACAAAGGTCATCATTTAGAACAAGGTGGGAAAATTCATCAGTTTCACTTAGATTCTTGTCACCTTCAGGTACAGACTGAGCGGGAAGACTTCATTCAGGAGCATGCAGTCACTGTGAAGGAGACGGAACAACAAACCAAGAACATCACCAATCGGGGTAGCTAGGCTTTGTTATATCCAATAATGGTTTTGTGAATATTATGTGTCATTGATGTTGGGGCATTGTTTATGGAGGAAGCAGCTTTTGAAGATAAAGGTAAACAGATGGTTTACGGATTTGAGATCAGTGCTTTAAGCATTTCAATTTCTCTGGAAGTTATGGAAGATTTTAATAATGAACAGCTTTTTGTGAAGATATGTCGGTCACTAATTCTGTGATAATGACTAAGTGTTGTATTTGTCAATGTACAATGATGCTATTTTGAAGGATTTTATAATAATATTTAGCTCATCTATTGATCAAATAGTTTGAGTTATATAACTCACCCATTTGTTTCTATACTGAATAATGCTCGGGTTAAGGTACAATGTACATTACACTAATCCAATCCAATCGAATAATAGTTGTGCGCTTTTGTTGGAAAGCTGTTTTAATATTTGTTAGTAAAATCTTAACTCTGCAGCCGAATGCAAAATCTATTGGAACTTCATACTCATAAATACTACAGTCTTCTTAAACAATAAAAATGCATTTTAATGCAGAAGAAACAAATTTGAACACATAACTAAACAAATGAGCCTAGCTTAATTCTTGGGAGTCAAGTGTCATACCAGATAAGCCTGTGCAATATGCAAACGCTAACCAGGGACAACACTGCCTACCAAAAAAATACTTTGTTTAGAAGAGGCTTTTTTTAAAGGAAAACTACAATAAAAGTGTATAGTGTTGTCCCTTATTAGCTTTGATGGACTGCACAGGCTAATCTGGGATGACACTTGAAGCACATGCATTTGAAGGTCAGTTTTCCAAGAGTAAGGCATTAATATTGGAGGTCTATTTTCAGCTGCAGAGCAGGTCGAAGCTGGACAGGCCACGGCCTACAAAATTGCAATGATGGCCAACGCACAAAGCGAGAGAACTAGGCAACTTGGTTTGATTCAGGCCCTCAACCAGATGTATACAAGACTCAATGTCACACAGCTGGATCGCAAGCTGTCCCTGATGATGGTTCGAGAACTCGAGGCTAATGTGGACAATCTCTACAGTGGTTACGGTTATGATAGCCATACTTTGTATGCTGGGCCAAGAAAATAAAGTGCTAAGTGTGTACGTTTGTCAGTTTTATTAACTGGTCTTGCATTTAAATATCACATAGAAAACTCTAAATAATTTTTCTTTTAAACACGGAGAGCTAACATAAAATGTTTACAAACTTAATTATTTCAATCAAGCCTGTATAGGGATTTGTATTTAGATCAAAATTGAAATCTTTAATATGTGTGCCTAATTTTTTTCAGAGTTTGAATTGCAGAACATGTCAAATATGACTTGCTTATGTGCACAATTTGTTGTAGGAATATGATTATCATTAAAATGATAATGATGATAAGCTTCTATTTATACACAATAAAATGTGAGCATTTCTAGTGCAACTTTACATTCAAACTTAGCATAATTTTTAATTTTAGTCCTTAGGAACTTGGCAAACAAACACTTCTGGAATATGATACTGTTATTTCTTATTGTCACTTTTTACCTCATGATTTGTACTCCTAGTTATGTGTGTAATGTGTGTACAAATACCCTTTCTTTATTGTTACATTATATATATATATATATTACATTTTACAAACTAGTATTTACAAATTGTACCCTTAATGTAATCTGAATGTATTTTTTGTTTAGTTAATAGTGGTGTTAGTTACCGTTTATTTCTGCAAAAACACAACATAGAATGCTACAATACTCAATGTGTTCATGATAAGTGATCAAGTCTAAGTGGGACAGTTAAACAGTTATGTGTCAGTCAAATAATATTCTCAAACTGAAATCGTATAACAAGAAATAGTAGAATTTTTACATTTGTCTGCAATATTTTTTGGCTTTAAAACATAGTTTCTATATTTCTTTGGAAGCAACTTTGTTTGTGCAAAACAAATGATGGATAATCACCAAATAAACAAACCCTATTTTAGACATTTGAATGTATTCAATACATGTATATAATGGGACAGTAAAGTTTTTCAAAAATTATTGTTCACAGCCCTAAATTGTGAAACTGCTTCTTTACAATAACATATTTTCCACTTTATTCAAACAAGTTACGTGAGTTAACTTCACACTCACATAACTTGTTTGAACAAAGGGGAAAATACGTTATTGTAAAGATTTGTATGACCTGTTGATTGTCAATTATATTGCATAATATTGTATTTTGTTTATTGAACAATCTTTTTTTTCTTATATATAGAATTATAATAGTAGTACAAAAATGTATCTTCTGTTATGGTTATAATTTATAAATGTGTGTTGTCTATCACCTGTGCTGAGATATATTTTTACTGGATGTCGTTGGAGTGTGCAATATCTATATACACAACTGTACTCATTTACAAATGAAAGACATTCAGAAGGGGTGGTGCGAAACTGTGAAAGCAACCCCTAAAATTTGCCAAGGTTAAATTTTTGTTCAATCCAGCTTATACTTGTTTGAATGAAAGCTTTTTGATTTAATGGATCTGTGAAGTAAATTGTCCATAAGTCTTTGTTACCACATTTGCAGTAATACGTCACTCTCTTAATTGTGCCGGCTAGCTTGGTGAGTAGAACGCTGGACTACAAATAGGAGGAAAGAAGGTTGGATTTCTGACTAGGCCTCGTAACTTGAGTGGCGATTGGTCATGAAATCTAAAGTCATTCTCCACCTACCGCGGTACATCTGTTTTATGTAGGGCAGTTGTCAGTTACTTGCACAAGTATGTGCACTTAATACTTGTAAACAAGCTAACTTAGGAAAAATGAAAGCTGTGTAAATGGCTGCCATGTTTGTTGAAGTACTGTTGAAAAGGTGGGAAATCCAACTAAAACAAGAAAAAACTTGCTAAATTGCTTCTTTCATTGATATAATTATCTGCACTTGTATATGACCTTCATTTAAATAGTGCTGTCTTCAAACTAACTGAGCGATCATTTTGCTCCAATTTTAGACTTTAACAGTTAGTGATTAAAGGACTATCAGATTTCAGTTTGTTGTGTTTTTATTTTGGACATTATTTCTGTACAACTTATGTCAGTTTTGAATTTTTTTTGATGCAATTGTTTGCACATTTTGTTATGACATGACTAAAAACATTTCTCATACATATAGTTGTCTTGTTTGATAAAAACCACAACTTAACTTCATCCCATGTATGTTCTTCATATTATAATAAATACCAGCTAATTAATTAACGAGTTGTTCATCTATGTATCCAAAGTTTACAAGCAACTACCATATTTGCTATACATATCTTGGTAGGTAGCTGAAATAAAAGCTCTTGAGTTATGTTCTGTTGTTACAGTGGCGAGTGTATCCTTGGTTTAATTTCATAATAGGACAGTAGCAAGTTCACTTAAGTCATCAACATATTGCAAATAAAGACCACAGGATCCATTATACAGATTAAGATACCTGTACAACTGAAATTTAAAGCTGCTCCATCGCATTTGATGATAGAAATATTCTTGAGTCCAAAAACTTAATTGTTTGCAATTTCAAGAATAGAAAACACTCATGAAATGCAGTTAATTAAGCATTTCTTAATTGTATAAGGATAGTACAAATAATATCAGACTATGAAGCTTTGTATGGAAAGCATTTGAAAAATGAACTAGGACTTTCCTGTATGTGATTGGATGATTGTGATTTGAAGACATTCATGCAAAATGTGATTCATATTGAGATTGAACTCTGGTCCTCTGCGTAACAAGCTGATGATCTAACCATGAAACTAAGTCATTATTTCATTCATGAGATAGTAATTTTGAACTTATTGTTGGCATTCTAGCATACTCAAGAAGTGTAATGGATTGGTTAGCTTTGCCCACATGGTAATTTCACAATACCCAAACAGCTGAAATTCTTTTTGAGGTGCTTTAGAACATGACATTAAAAATGTGTTGAAATAATTCAATGAGGGAATAGTGAACTTATATCATATGTGTCATCAATATTACAGTTATTTTAGGCATTTACATGTATAGGGATCTCAAGCAATATTTCTCATCAAAATCTGGATGGACGATTTGAAAGAGTGGATGTCCCAACCCCTGGATGAGGTACTCTCAGCAGCACACAACAGACCTGACTGGCAGAGGATCTCTGTGCCGTCATCCCTCATTTGCCCCCAATGACCTGACCAGTCAAGCGAATAATGATGATGAATTGATAATCTTGTACAGCATCAACAACTTAGCATTGCTGCATGATAAGAAGGATGGAATCAACTTGTACACCATCATTTATTAAGGCTTTATGTATGATCTGCTAAAATGAGCATGAGTTGGCTTTCAGTTCATCTTTGCTTTCAGAACCTGTGCTGCTGATTACTGAGTATAATTATATGAGACACGTTTTGAGAACACTGGGCATAATGCATGTGCGTAAAGTGTCATCCCAGATTAGCCTGTGCAGTCCGCACAGGCTAATCAGGGAAGACACTTTCCGCCTTAACTTGATTTTCAGTAAGGAGGGACTTCCTTGAAACTAAAAATACCATAAAAGCGGAGAGAGTCGTCCCTGATTAGCCTGTGCGGTCTGCACAGGCTAATCTGGAATGACACTAAGCAAATGCATTAAGCCCAGTTTTCTCAGAACGCGGCTCATATGTACTTTTCCTCCAGGTGAGAAATAACTGGCTATGTATGATGTGCTCAATATTGTGCTGCTTTGAAAGAAGCCAATAAATATGGCTCAAATTAAGGTTACATGAACTGAGCCACCAGTCATCATATCAAATCATCAGATACAAACCTGCAGGTTGCACTCGATTGGTCATTGTCAGCTCGGGTACTACTTACATGTACCACGGGTACTTTTAAGTATACTTACATGTACCCCGGATACGGTAAATATACTTCAACGTACCCGGTCCATAATTAGACTGTAGCTGAGTTGTAGTCCAGCCCAAAATCAGATGTCGTAAAACGCGCTTCCAGTTACCATAAAACAATATTGTTTATCTTAAACAAACTTCTCTTTTTAAAAAACTGCATCAACATGCTTTTTGAGTATGAGTTTCGATGCTTTAGGGGCCATTTAACAGAAAATTTGACATAAATGTGAACATGATAATTATTTTTTTAAATAGCCGACAACGACAGATTAAGTGTAAAAATTCCGGGTATGTTTTAGTATGTTTACCGGGGTACATGTAAGTATACTTAAGAGTTCCCGGGTTACATGTAAGTAGTACCCGAGCTGACAATGACCAATCGAGTTGGTAATTGTTTTTTATTACCTTTAACATATCTAAAATTGAACAATATAAAAAATAGGTTTCCTGCAGAATTCTTTAAGTGCCATTTGTGGGACAACCATGGTTAAATAGCACTTTGAATATGTATATTTGTGGCTACATGACAAATATCAAAATCAGACTGAGACTCAAATTTCTTTCTTCTGAAATGCAAACATTTGCAAGAGTGCATAGAATTCACTATTTTAAATACCGGTAAATGTTTGCCAGATGTTGGTTGTAATTTGCAAATCTGTATGCAAGTCCCTTTTAAGCTTGACACATTTAGTTTTCTTTACATTTAAAATAATTATACATTTCAATAATGTAGTAGCATTTAAAATTGACATATGAAATCGCCTGTCTCATTTAAAAAAAACGATACTCGCAGTCTTGGATTCACATTATCTGTTTTCAGATGCTAATGACCGCTTTATAATTGAATACAACCAGTAGAAGACAATTTAGGTGTGACGCTTCGACGCTTACCTACAGTGGTTTCATTTTGCACCTAAGTCACGTGACGATCGACCCGTCAATCCGCCATGTTTTGTTGTTGATAACGGTGTGTACAGGTGTATACATAATAACAACTTTCTTCATTTCTTTTGGATTTTATTATTTCCGGTTCATGGAGATATCAGGTAGCGTTTGAAATTTGAAACATATTTCGGCTGTAATAGTGTTTCGGTGTTATTCTTTCAAATGTGTAGCACGAATAAATGTTGATCAATCTGTCAATGTTAAATCTACTCAGTTTGTGTGAATTACTGAATATCAGGTACCAGGTGTGATAAATTGATTAGCACCTTTGCCAAGGTAAACAAATGTGTGACTTAAATCGCTAGCCTATAGTAATATGTTAATAAAATAATATCGTTTCTATTTTCTGTGTATTTCTAATGACAAAATGATATAATATTGTGTTCTTAATTCTTAATTTTGTGTCGGTAAATAGTTATACACATTGCTAATGTTTGAACTGTTATTACTGTAATCCAACTTTAAATAAAAGTGTGTATATTGTAATTCTATATTAACAACATTGTTATACAAAAATACATTGAATTTGATGCACATATACCTTAACAAATTCACAAAACTGTTATGCAAAATTATAGGTTTTTTTTTTAATTATGAAGAGTCAAATACAAACTACATTAACAATAATGTAATGCCCCATAAATTTAATAATCATTTTGATATGGTATAGCCATTATTGCTTTTATTTTACTGGCCAGGTATATTCCAAGGGGCAATAATGGGGTCTAATTCTACATGTACAAGTAAGTCAGTCTGAGCTTGAAGCTTCGAAATCCCTTCAATTAAAATTAAGATAATTTTTAGCTCGGATGTTTTCAGAGAAAACAAGAGGTATTGTCATAGCTAGCTCGTCTTCTGCCGTCCGCGTCGTGCTAAAAACTTAACATTTTGTTAAGGTTTTGAACATTGGCTCTAAAATCAAAGTGCTTCAACCTTTGAAACTTCATATGTAGCTGCATCTTGATTAGTTCTACATGCCACACCCATTTTTGGGTCACTAGGTCAAAGGTCAAGGCCACAGTGACCTAAAATATAAAAGAATTCTGACAAGCTTTCATTTATTCAAAACTGCTCCAGCAGCCGAGCGTGGCACCCGTTGATGCGGTGCTCTTGTTATTATAAAGGTATTTTCTCATCAAATTGATTTGTAAAATTGTTTAATGTCTTGTGTTTTTGTACACACTACAAAATTGATAAAACTTGTAATGAAAAAAATATATATAAGGTAATCATTGTCATCGTTCTAATTCTAAATTAAATTGTTTATCTGCTTAGCCAAAATTAGTTAATATCGGAAATATGCTTTTATATTGGAGCTTTGTTCGAGTGACTTTAATTAATTTAAAAATTTTATTGCATGTATTTGATAAAAAAAATCTTCTTAATTAAGTATATCATCACTTAATGCAGAATACTTGTAGATGACTGGGTCATTCTGCTAAAAAATACCATGGAACAAACAAGAAACAATAAAAACACTTTGAGCCAGTAGAATAAGATTGAGCCAAGAAAAAGTGACCTTTAAAACATGGTTGTCTGACTTTAGTACCGGTAATATAAAAAGTAGATTAAGGTACTTTAGAGTTGATTAAATGGACTAAAGATAGGGAAAACTGTAATCCTAATGTAATGTAATTCATTTTTGGTGAAATAAATGCACTTTACTGATATTCTGAATCATTAATTTAATTATCCCCACGCTTTTTGAAAAAAAGGTGGGGATATTGTGGTGATCTCCGCCGTCCGTCCGTCCGTCCGTCTGTCCGTCCGTCCTGGCCACTATCTCCTCCTACACTAAAAGCACTAGAACCTTGAAATTTACACACATGGTAGCTATGAGCATATGTGCGACCCTGCACTATTTGGAATTTTGATCTGACCCCTGGGTCAAAAGTTATAGGGGTTGGGGTGGGGCCGCGTCAGAAATTATCACTCATTTTTTTAGGTTATTTTACATTTACTTCTTTATTTCTACACCGATTCACTTCAAATTGATACTGGACCTCACCTATGACAATACGGTCAGTCTCAACCATGCATGGCCCCATTCCCAACCCTGGGGCGCCCCGCCCACATAGGCCACACCCACCAAAAATTTCCATTTACTATAATTTTTTCATTTCTACACGGATTCACTTCAAACTGATACTGAACTTTTGTTATGACATTAGGGTCAATCTCAACTATGCATGGCCCCAATCCCAACCCTGGGGCGCCCGCCCACATAGGCCACACCCACCAAAAAATTCCATTTACTATAATTTTTTCATTTCTACACGGATTCACTTCAAATTGATACTGAACTTCTCTTATGACATTAGGGTCAATCTCAACTATGCATGGCCCCATAACCAACCCTGGGGCCCCGCCCACATAGACCACACCCACCCAAAATTGCCTTTACTATAATTTCTTCATTTCTACACCGATTCACTTCAAATTGATATTGAACTTCTCTTATGACATTAGGGTCAATCTCAACTATGCATGGCCCCATTACCAACCCTGGGGCGCCCCGCCCACATAGACCACACCCACCCAAAATTGCCTTTTACTATAATTTCTTCATTTCTACACCGATTCACTTCAAATTGATACTGAACCTCTCTTATGACAATACGGTCAATCTCAACTATGCATGGCACAATTACCAACCCTGGGGCGCCCTGCCCACATATGTCACACCCACCCAAAATTGCCTTTTACTATAACTTCTTCATTTCTACACCAATTCACTTCTAATTGATGATGAACTTCTCTTATGACAATACGGTCAATCTCAGCTATGCATGGCCCCATTACCAACCCTGGGGCACACCTAGGTCAAACATTCGGCGTGGGGATACGCGTCGGCCTCTGCCGCGCCATTTCTATTTATATTTAATATAATTAATACAAATTGAGAAATATGATAGAAGCAAATAAGCAAAATGTCATTAAAAAATCAAGTGGGTTAAATGGAACTCATGACGTCGAATTAGGCGCCAAGCGATGACAAAAGATATTGCTTTAAAATACAGCCATATCATTAAAACTGCCCAACAAATGGATGCATAGAATTAACTCAAAATAATGAGGTTAAAATGTAAACATAAAATGGTCCAAACAAACAGACTTCTTTGTTTAAATGATTTTTGGTCTCAGAATGGACAATATCTTAAGTATATATATATTAAGTTCTAGGAAAACCTGGCCCAATGCATGTGGGTAAAGTATTGTTCCAGATCCAGATTAGCCTGTACTGATACTTTACACACAATGCATGAAGCCAGGTTTTCCCAGAGACCTACTCAATTCAGGCAAGTTTGTGATCGCGTATAATAATCCATGGAATATTATAAAATCTCACATTGTGTATACCTTTGCAAGCATTTTTGTCTTATATTTCAGAGCACTGGCTTAAAATAAGTATGGAATCTATATGTCAGTAAAAGTGTGAGGGACAATTGCTATGATGGCTTCTGGAATTGCAGACAATTCTGCTGTTGTTGCTAACGATGCCATTGGAGATGGACAACAAGATGGTATGCAAAAAGATGTATAACCTGTTATATTATACTAAATTATATAAAGATTAAATTACATGATATGTTTTATGTTAGTAAGTTCTACATATTTTTCAAGTGAATAAAACATTGTATTTATAAAAATTGTGCTGCATATAATATACATTTACTATAATAAACATTTATTTTTTCCATAGACATAATAAATTCTGCATTTGTTATCTCAAGTATTTAATATCACAATGCTGTTTTCACATCTTTTAGTTTTGATAATTTTTCAATTACAAAATTATGAAAAGGTAATTCTGTTGCAGATTCAAAATTGGACAAAAAGAAGAAGAAAGGCACCTTTCAGAAAATCCGGAACTTTTTCGGAGGAAGTAGCAAAAAGCGCTTCAAGCCAGAAGGCTCCCTGAAGTCACAGTCGTTTGGAGCTTTGAACCAAAAACAGACAGAAGGGGATGATGATGATGATGGCGGGTATGATCAATGCATTGATTAAGGCCTCGCTCTGGGATAACACGGCTCAGTGCATAAGCGTAAAGTATCATCCCTGCATTAGCCTGTGCCGTCACACAGGCTAATGCAGGGATGACTCTTTCTGCCTTCATGAAATGTTCCATTGAAAGGAAGTATTTTCTAATCAAAATACAGTCAATGCTAAAAGAGTCATTTCTGATAACCTGTGCTTACTGCGCAGGCTAATCTAGAATGATATTTTATGCATATGCATTAAGCCCTGCTTTACCAGAGTTTTGATCATTATTGTTACCATCTTTTTTGACATGGTCATGTTAAATAACCAATTCTTAATGTCTAATAATATCCATTTGTTATTTTAGAATTCAAACAAAATTACATGTTTGAAGTCAAATTTTAAGTTCTTAATTAGTGAACCTACTCTGTTAAAGATAAAATTCATTGAATCTTCATGGTTATGTATACAACCAATACCTTCCAAAATAATAATGCCTTTAAAATTATCCATGCACATCAAAAGTCTTTTGATTGATATGTTATTGAAGTTTCATTTAATCATACAGAACAAGGTTAACATTAATCTGAACTAAAAACATTTTGTGGTCAGCACAATAATATTATTCATGAAAGAGTATGCGTTCCATTATCAGTTGTAATCATAGTACTTTGACATACAAATATTAGATTTGTAGTTATGTGAGCATACTTGAAAAATTTCCACAGACTACAGCATTTTATGGAAAAATATGATGGTGGATCAAATTTCATGTAATGTTCAATATAATGTAGGGAATTTGTGAAATATGTTATCTATACATTTTATAATAAGGTATACAGTTTGACACTTAACAAATCTCAGGTCTGTTGTTTTCCTTGTTTATTTTAAAAATGTATTAACATTATACGAAACAAATGATTTCATTTATAAGGAAAACTGAGAACAATATCATTGAGTCATTGTAACCAAAATAAAATGAGTGTTCTTTACCCTGTTCAAATATTTAAATCACACTTATGAATGTTTTAAGTGGTTTATGTTGGTTGGAAAGATTTATATCAGTTTGAAAGTACTTTCTATTGTTCAATGTAGGAGTGAATGTGGATGAAAAAAAAAATTTCTCTTGCCTTACCCCTATATCTGATAACAAAATGAAGTGTCTTGTGTTACTCATTTAAATAAACAAACAACCCTTGCCACCATAACTACTTTGTAGTAAAGTATAATCTTCACAGAACATGTATTGTTTTCTCTGCCACTCAGTTTACTGACTCATTCAGAACAGGAAAGTCATTTTATTATGCTATCGATCAAATACAACTTGCTTTGCAGTTAATTATAACATGTTACAACTGAAGTACATTTGTCAATAAACATGCAATTCTGTAATTAAAACATTACATATACTTTCTGTATTCATGAATAACTGTAGTCTTAAAATAAGCTTCTGTTAACTGTTAATTGCTACACCTGTGGTACAGTATTAAATCAGGTGTGCAATCAAGATAATTATGTTCTTAATTGCCATACTTATGAAACAATTGTTCAGTATATACAAGTATTGAAAAGAAATGGATTGTGTCTCATTGCTTAACTGATCCACTTAATGGATAGATCATATTAAGATGACTAAATTAATAATCAATACTAAACATGATTTACTGTATTTATTTCCGAACAAAGATGAATTTCATTCTTATGGATTACATGTAACAGTATTCCTCTCAAAAGTAAATTCATACAAAATATCAGGCTTTTAATCTCAATAAAACCAAGTTTGACTGTTTGTCACTGTCAGTGGCAATAGCCTAATGATTCAAGAATTCACAAAAATATATTTATACAAAGCCAATACTGCTCTAACCTAATTATTCAAAATACAATGGAAACCACTGTTCGTAAACTACATGCAGTAATACTATACATGTATGATTTTAGTTTACATGAGGGAAGTCTGTTATTTTATTTTTACATTATCATACAAAATGCAAGACTGACATCTGTGTGAGTTTAAAAAAGCAATGCATTAAGCAATTTCAGATATCTGGATATCTGGATTGGAATGCATATGATGACACTGTTTGAGTCCTGTAGCATTATTACCCACTCAGAGGAACTATAAACATGAAGTTGAACTCTTGTAGTTCAGTTTTCATTTGTTCATGTATCATCAATTGATCAGAATATTGCCATTGAAATATGTTTCAAAAAACTCATTTATTGTTATCATGCTCACTAAACAGACACTAGAGTTTGCTTCCCCCCCCCCCCCACACACACACTACACACTGTATGATATCCTAAATTGTTTGATATGGCATTATTTGTCTAGGTTTATTGGACTTTAATCATCTAGGTGGTATAAACTTGTAGAGTTGCAATTGAATAGACAAATCTGAAGAACACAAAATATCACTACTAACAAATATTGTAATTTCAAATTTAGTGTACATGAATTTTGTTTCAGATAAATACTGTCTATATTATATAATCATTAAAATTGTTAACCCATTATTGATATATTATTCTACATAACAAGATGAGTAAATCACATCTGTGCCTTGGTAAATTAAACACTCATTAGGTAAATATGAATCAACTTGGTGTTATTAAATCACTTGAAAATACTGAGTACCTTTAGAGACAAATCACACTCAAACTTTGGCCCAGGAAAGCAGTTTCAAATTTATTCGAATTTCTCTCAACAAAGGGATTATATAATGGGACCGTTGGATCATGTAAACAAATAAATTAATGTTTTGCTCATCCATTTTCGCTTGATCACTACCTGCTAACATTTGTTATCTGAAAGTGACATAAGCTGACAATGTGATCTGTAATTATAAGGCCTTGCTATAGCTGCTCCTAGAGTTGTAAGTGGCGCTTGTGAGAGTTTGTTTTATTATTGTTAGCAGTTTATTTGCAAATTATTTAGGTGAACATAATTATTGTCATCTTATTGTATTCTTGCAAATAACTGTCACTTATCTTAGGTTAAATTTACTACCATATTACAAACAAAAATGAGTTATCAAAACACGCTGTTATGCAAAACTTTATGATGGGGAAAATCTTTTACCTCGCGGTGGTGTTGTAGATATGGTGGCGGCCTAGCAATCGGGAGATCAGGGGTTTGATCCCCACTTTAGGAGAGTTCTTTCTATCTCCCTATAAGACACCAAGTACTGGTTCTACCCAGGCACAAGACTCATTGAATAGTCATATTGCGTTCATGCTCCAGAGGAGCACTGGGAAGAAGAAGAATTACCAGTAATTGCAATGTTATTCTGATCATAAGAAAACCTGAAACTACCCTTATTAATTATTATAGGACAACACAGTATGTACATGTATGCTTCTCTGAGTGATGCACACATCATATCCATTGTCAAACAGGAAAAATCTAAACAATTCAATTGAAATTCTTATTTTAATGAGATACAGATTTTTCTGTATGCAAACATTATTGTTGTTCAACTATAAAAATAAGCAAATTGTACATGTTCCTTAATTCCTATGCATCAAATCTTTTATAATGTACTGTTTATTTCTTAAGCCCTACTACCCTTATTAATATACAAACACTGTATTATGTGCAGTTGGAATAAGACATCAACTTGGGAATAAATTGTGTTTTTTCAACTGTGCATAATATGCAGTTTTACATGTTGTATTTATTTAGTTTGACAAATTATGATTAAAATAGATACTTGCATATATAATAGCTTCTTTTAAATTGATTTTATTACAAAACTGGATTTTTTTATCAATTTTTATAACAATCCTCATAAAATAAAACTGTGTCCATGCCGCGCATGAACACAGTTTTAAAATACAATTAAAATGATAAAAATACAATCACTGTTAATGAAAAAGTCATGGAAAATTGCTTTTTAAGCTTGAAGTATTGATAAAATATTACAAAAATAAATTCAGATCTTAAATGATTAGTTTTGTTTGAGAAAATCACCAAAAGGATATCCATTCCCAGTTTGATGTCCAGAGCTCCAGATAAGGGCCGTAAAGCCGTAAAAACGCCTTTTTCATGAAGGTTTACGCATTTTATTTTATGAACTGGATGTACAATAACGACTTTAATATCCATTTTACGCATTTACAAAAAACATCTGGCCGTACCGATACGTCAGCGCGGCGTGCTTTGTTGGTCTCGACCCTAACGGCGCTTTTCGGTAATTTAAATTACCGAAAAGTTGTAGACTGGATTCCAGTAGTATTGTCTATTCTGTCGCGTGATTTCCTGTAACTCGTAAACCCGTCAAAAACAATATCTGCGCGCAATGAAAGGCCGGCTTTACCGAAAGCGGTTCAAAACAACACTTTGTGGTCATATAAGGACTACATATGGTGTCGTCTAACCATCGTGACATTCAATCTGTAAACTCAGAAAAAGACATTGTCGCCCCTATATTAAACAATTTGATTGCATCGGTGGCTAAAAACGTTAGAAAACACGATGGGAAACAGATGAGACAGTGACATAAGTGTTCATTTACTTAGCTTACTAGTTGGCTTGTGTTTTCTTGTCAAGATTTGAAAAATGAAGAAATAGGGTTAGTCATGAGTTTTAATGTGTAGTTGTATTTGCATCATAATTTAGAATGGAAAACCTAATAAAGTAACTGTTTAAGAAGCTAAATATATTTATTATAAGTGCTGCAAATGTTTCTGTAAAGTCAGTTTTACACCCTTCAATATCCAAGAAAACTGGTAGTACAGTACTACCTGTATTTTTGGATATGGTAGTACAGGTACTAATTGATTTTTAGCGTTACTCCTTTTCTTTCTGTCAGTGGAAGTACCGTTACTAATTTCACCAATCCTTAAATGGAGCTCTGGATGTCTTATTCCAAATTCACATAATACAGTGTTTACAGCTTCCTTGTTACGCATAATTCTTAAACAACAGAATCCAAACATTTGTCATTGAGACACATCACAGTCCACAGATCACTTCCTTTCATTGTAAAATTCACAAACAATCTGAAAGGCCTGACAATGTGTTTGTATCAACCCTAAATAATATGTGCATGTTTATATGTTAATCCTACTAGGAAAACTGGACTTCATGTATGTGCTTAAAGTGTTGTCCAAGGTTAGCCTGTGCAGTCTTCTTTAACCATTTGCATGCTGGGAAATTTGTCGTCTGCTAAAATGTTGTCTGCTGAATTTCTTAAGTTAGCATTATCTTCGATTTTTTTCAAAGAATACTATCAGAATAGCAAACAGTTTGGATACGGATGAGACGCCAGGTTCTGTGGCGTCTCATCTGGATCCAAACTGTTTGCAAAGGCCTTCAAAATTCGGTTCCAGCACTGTAAGGGTTAACTGAATTTTTGTTAAGAAGAGACTTCCTGTAAACACAAAATTCCTTACAGGCGGAATGTTTCGTCCCTGATGTGCGTCTAACAGGCGGAATGTTTCGTCCCTGATGTACGTGTGTGGACTGCACATGCTTATCGCGGACATCGATGTATGCACATCCTATTTTTTTCACAGGATAGGGCTCTTTTTATCGTACTGGTTGATTGCAGGTTTATACGCCAAAAGGGCTTGGGCAGCCGCAGTATATCCGAGGACAGTGTGTTCAAGCAGGAACCTAAGGAAAGTCCCATTCCAATGCTTCAAGGTCATGCCGTTTCCATGGAGCACATCAACAAGTTTCACTCCCAGGTAAGAATTTATTTAAGATCCGACATTTATAACAATCTTTCCCCTCAACAATGCAAGTTATTCATACAGAGACAAAACTGCAACCTTGGCAAAGTTAGGAGTCTGAACGTTTTGTTTTTTATGCCCACGGTAGGATGTCATATAGCAGTCGCACTGTCCATCCGTCTGTCCATCCGTCTGTCTGTCTAGCATTCCTTTTTCCAGAGGTTTTTTACGCAATGCTGTCAATTAGACAAATTTTAAAACAAACAACTGATTTACATGTACCATTAACCCATGTACTTTGGACTATCTCCTTAACATAATTTGTGTCATTACATGTATAATATCACATCAATTGCCTGCTATAAATAAATGAATATTTGTGTTTGTTTAAGACAAACAATATATAAATATCACATAAAGTTAAGTGTATTGAAAGAATATTGTGCAATCATAGAATCATATAGTGATTTAAAACATTGTGATAAAATTTAGTGTGCAGTGATCAAAGTCTTATCTCTATATGATTCTCTTGGTGTTGTATTAAAATTGAATCAAATGGATGTTTGATTGTATAAATTCATTTGTTTTGTATATAGGTCTGGCAATATACATGATATACGATAAGTAAAATGTTTCACAAAGACTGTATTACTACATGCACTCATTTTGTTTTATAATGTATCATACTGGTTTAACATATTGGCAAAAGGAACAGATAGCTGTCTGAATACATGAGCACAAGAGTTAGAGTATAATCTGTTTGCATTTAAGTATATCTGTTAAGTCTTCAATCGATTTTACATATTGAAGTTGCATCTATAGGCATGTTAAATGTCAGAATGAGGATCTAAATATGTAGATTGTGCCTGCTATCTTACAGGGAAAACATGGTTTAATTTTGTCTCCAACCTTATTTCTCCTTGGTTTATGAAGAAATGTTTGTAAATTTGACAAAAAATCTGATTTTCTGCACATTATCCTTTGGGGATATTTAGCACTTTGCTTGACAACACAAGAAATACCCACAACTTTTTTAGTTTTGATTGATGCAAAGTTTTCCTGTATATGTCCAATGTTAGGCTCTTGTGATTTTGTTTTCCTTATGATAGATTCATCTTAATATTTTGGTTAAAAAAAATAAAATAGTTATAGTGGTAACTGTCAGAACATACACTGTGTGTGCATAACAATATCCTACCTTCACAGGTAAGACTTAATATGAGTTTTAAAATATTGCAACGAAAGGATTAACATATATTGTCATAAATTATTTCATGAAAAAATTCTAAAACACTGTTGAATGAGACTAGAGATGCTATCCAAATGTTGTGGCCCAGATTAAAATTTAAACCTTATCTATGTATTTCAACTGTTAAAATAAATATTGATGTGTTCATTCACAACAGATGATATTTTTCCAATATAAAATATATATCAAACTCTTTTCTTTAACAAATTGTTACAGTCAAGGTATATTTTATCAATAAGCATTTTTTAATTGCTTTAATGAAACATGTATATGAGTCGTGCTCTGTGAAAAAGGGTTTAATGAATGTGCGTAAAGTGTCGTCCCAGATTAGCCTGTGCAAGCCGCACAGGGACGACAATTTCAGCTTTTATGCTATTTTTCGTTTACAGAAACTCTTCATACCAAAAATCCTGTTTAGGTGGAAAGTGTCATCCCTGATTAGCCTGTGCAGTTAACACAGTCTAACCGTGGCCAATTCTTTCTGCCTATACTGGACTTGTGGTTAGAGGAGCCTTCCTTTGATCAAAAAGTTCTATAAAAGGGGAAAGTGTTGTCCCTGATTAGACTGTACAGGCTAATATGGGCTGTCACTTTACGCACATGAATTAGGCCACATTTTGACAGAATAAGGCTCATGTATGTAACATGCTGGCAAGGACTGACAATCTGCTGATAATTTAGGGAATAGTACTAATGTAGGAAATAGAACTAATTTAGGAAATGTCACAGTTATTTCAACAATGCAGCAATTTTTTATGGGACAACCTGACTTCAGAGACCAGAGTGATAATAGATTGTTGGTTGATATGCACAATGCATTATTGTTATATCTGAGGCACCATCCATTGTTGCGATGCGCAATACTTAGTGATGATCATGTTCCAATGGCATAAAATTGCCCATTATTTCAATATTGTATTGAGTGTGTTGCCACCCTTTCTTGACGTAAAAAAATAGGAGAAGCTTTTAGGAGCATTGGCTGCTATTGATTATTCAGGTTCCCATAGCAATGTTTCTAGCAATGATTCAGGCTTACTGCATGACAGTATCGCATTTCATCATAAAGATGCTAAACAAATACTGTGTATGTCTTTGAATAATATTGGAAGTATATAGGTGCTTTTGCTTCATATTTATTTATGTAAGTTTTTCTGTGGAAAATTGTTTTAATTGGATGATAAGGCATGTCTTTTGTGTCTTATTTATTAAAGTAAGTGTTTTCCTAAGCAAATTGTGAAAACATTGGACAGGTTTAGGTGTCTTTTGTGGAGTGTTCTCCAGGAAAATTTGAGTAGCAAGTTATATTTTGAAAGTAGCCGGCGACTTAGCAATAAAACAGGTGTATTTGTACCATTTCAATTGATACTTATTTTTTGCTTTTTTCTCTCCATTTAGCCCATTAAACAGTTTTAAATTGAATCTAGTAACACTTTATTGTGCAGAGTGTCATTTGTTTTCAAAAATCAGTGATTAACTGTGTTGTATATATTAGAGTTTATGCTTATTTTCTTTGTTGTTTAATCTTCATGTAAAATTGTTTACATAACCTCAAACTGCATCTGTGATATTGCCAATTTTATTATCATCACATAAAGTGTAATCTATGGAGAAAAAACTTCATAGTTTAGCAAATGATTGTTCAAAACCGATGCAAGGAATGTTAAGTCCCATTTTTATATCAAGATGGCTTAAAAACAGAAAGTTAACAGCAACAACAAATAGAGTCATGTAAGTCTTTCTGATTCGCTGATTTCTTATATACATACCACTAGAATGGAGTGTACAATGGTTGAAAAGCAAAACATTGGCGGCTTAATGAAAACCTAGCAGTCGAATCTGTTAAGTTTTTGAAATATTTCAAGTACCTTGTGGCTATAATGATTGAATACGCTGGGTAAATGTTTTGGGTCAACAAAGTCATTTCCTTCATGGTTTTGTGAATTCAATGGATGACATCTTGGTTGATCAACCTTTTAAATTAACCCAGTTTTATTGCTGTTTTCTCAAACTTTCAAGCTGTAAAATAAAACAGTTATTTGTTGAGGTGTTATACTTCATAAAATGATCCATTTGTTTGGTTTTTTAAATGCAAGTAAAATATTAAAGGCTTACAAACAATATAAAATTATGTACAATGATTTTATTGATGATAATTCAGTTACTTCCATTTATTTTAATGATCATCAATGAGATGGGTATAGTTAAAACAAGTAATTGCATGTTTTATATAATATTGTATTGTTATTGGAATCTGAATTTATTGTTTTTGTTGCAATTATAATAAGCACTGCAATAGAAAACAAATGTGTTATAAAATTATTAAAAACTCATGTACATGATTATGTTTCTTCATATGTTTTATTATAATTATAATAATTATAGTAATGAATGAAACTAAGGGATACTTGTGTTACAAATGACTTTAAAACAATTTCATTTATTTTATAGTAAATTATATACATTTATATTTAAATACTTGTGTAAGGTTATATATTTTACAAAAGTTGTGTTAAGTTTTCATTCTCATCGTACATAAAAGCTGTTGCCAGACAAGCTCATTAAGTGTCATCAATCTAACGATTCAATAATGGTTTTTGTTCGATTGTTTCATCCTTTAAAAGTGTATGCCAGACAGCATATTGGCTCTCCCAAAGATTTTTTACTGATGTGATATTTTGTTTATGTTTTTATTGTACTACTGGAAATGGCATTTTATTGTCCCCTACCGGTTTCACCGGAGGGGACTTATGGTTTGCGCTCTGTGTGTCTGTCTGTCTGTCTGTCTGTGAGTCTGTCTATCACACTTTTCTGGATCCTGCGATGACTTTAAAAGTTCTTAATATTTTGTCATGAAACTTGCTATGGCAACAAATAGACTAGAAATACTGCTGAAAATGGTGGTTTTCTGGATCTTGCGATAACTTAAAAAGACAAATAGACTAGAAATACTGCTGAAAATGGTGGTTTTCTGGATCTTGCGATAACTTAAAAAGTTCTTAATATTTTTTCATGAAACTTGCAACATAGATAGATGGAAATATGGACATTATGCACATCATTTCATTTTGTCCCTACTTCAAAAAAATAATAATCTAAAATTGGTGGAATTTCTGACAATGATGAAGCCGGTAGGGGACCATATTGCTTGACAATAGCCTTGTTACCATTATTTTACTGATATATTTTTGTTTCCAACCTTTTGTAAGACTGGATATGACATTTTATTACAATCACATATTTGTTACTTTTTTATTCACAAAAAGGTCTATTATGATAAATAAGAGAATAATTTCTGATATATTGCTGGGTTTAGTGTCTTCTTGGTGTTTGTAATTGTTACTTAGCATTGAATTAATGCTCATAAATGCTGTCATGTTATCGTATTTGCTTGGGTTTGTGGCCGACCTACATTTTACGTTTTAGCTCAACATTCTTTTTGAATAAGAGGCTTAATCTACTGCTGTGACTGGTATACTTATTTAAGCTCACCTTTCGCTGATGAAGCATATTCCATTTCTCAAATCAATTTCATTTGTCTTTAGGCCAATACTTTAATGTTAAATGTAATGTGACTTTCTTGTTCAGCGAGTTTTCAAATGAAAAACAAACAAATATTTTTATATTGAGAAATTCAAATTTCAATGCTTTTCTGTCTTACAAGTTTGTTTAAACTTATACACTTCAACACCGTTATTTCGAACACCGATAATCCGAAGTCACCGTTATTTTGAAGTATTTTTCAGGTCCCGATTTTGGTTCTCCTTTGTTTAATGTAAAATTTCATTGTTAATCCGAACTTCGTTAAACCGAAGAAATCGTTAATTCGAAGTGATTCAGTTGGTTCCAACACTATAATTCGCACCTAATTATCAATCTTTAATCTGAAGTCAAAACTGCAAAATACGGTGCGTAATTTCACACCTTTGTCGTGGCGTGTCAAAAGCCGATCATTACACCTTTGTGGTCTGCGCGAATGCCGTTGTTCAGAGATACATCGCGTATTAGTTAAAACAAATGTTTCATTTCCGAAAATGTATTCATATGTATGTATGTCTGATAATTTGTGCTATTCTTTATATTTTATATGTTCTGTAATTAGACAAATATAAAAACAAGAAAAAGATTCGTTTTATTCCTCCGTTTGTTACAAGTGGAAATCTATTTGCTATCTGACTAGTTTACGCTTTTAAGTAAGCGTGTAACAAAACCATGCGAATTCCACAACGTTTCATTTTTACAGAATCAAAGAAGTCTTCTGTCAAATGTTTATTTCGAATTATCGTTAATCCGAAGTATTTTAACGGTCCCGACGACTTCGAAATAACGGTGTTGAAGTGTATTTGTATTTGTAATGCATATGTGTTTTATCAGTTTTATTTGCTCGATAATTTACGGTATAGTCTGACATAATTATACTACGCACCCAAATTTCGCCATCAGGGTTCGCATAATGCTTTATTAACCTTCAATATCTCCATATCACTGTTCCTACTACAGTCATTCAATTGAAAATACACTCATGTGTTCAGGGTCATTATGTGAGGTCAGTGACAAAGTTCAATAACTCTTACCTGCAATTCAGCAGAATTATGCCGCTTTTTCTTACTTAGAAAATTGGTAACGGCAACTTTGCACATGTGTAAGGGGTCATTGTGTAAGGTCACAGACAATGGTCCAAAACTCAGACTGGCAATTGAGGTGAGTTATGTCCCTTTGTGTTCTTAGAACACTCGGGTATATGTTTGCGTGCAACAACTCCTATCTCTAGCTTACATATAGCATCATCCATGGGATTGCATTTGAGGCCAATTGGGTCATGGTCAAGGTCATTGTTGCTAAAAATATAAACTGTTTTTATGCCCCCGGATCGAATGATCGGGGGTATATTGTTTTTGGTCTGTCTGTCTGTCTTGTCTGTCTGTCTGTCTGTCTGTCTGTCTGTCTGTCTGTCTGTCTGTCTGTCTGTCTGTCTGTCTGTCTGTCTGTCTGTCTGTCTGTCTGTCTGTCTGTCTGTCTGTCTGTCTGTCTGTCTGTCTGTCTGTCTGTCTGTCTGTCTGTCTGTCTGTCTGTCTGTCTGTCTGTCCCAAAACTTTAACCGTACAGTAAAACTTTGCAATAACTTTTGATATATTGAACATAGCAACTTTATATTTGGCATGCATGTGTATCTCATGGAGCTGCACATTTTGAGTGGTGAAAGGTCAACATCATCCTTCAAGGTCAAAGGTAAAAAAAAAGTGGCGCATTAGTGGTCATTGTGTTTCTGACAAACATATCTCTAGTTTTTCTGTAACCTCAGTCAGGATTACATTCTGGTCTAGCAAGGGTCTGTATGTAGGGCCAGTGGGGTCAAGGTCACTGTGGATGAAATAGATAAAGTTTTTACTCAATAACTTTAGTTTGGGTTTCTGTAATTGTGTAATTACTATAAATTCAACAATGGTTTATGCTTTTGTCTGGAAGAGGGAATTTTCTGTGTAGGAAGCTTAAATGCAGACTTTGTTTACAAAGTTAATTGAAAGTTTATTAAATTTAACTTAATAAATTCGCGAAAATTTGAAAATCTTGTTTCTTTTTATGGTCACAATTCTGGTTTTATTTATAATTTATTATCTTTTAGTTTACATATACTATATAAATACAACAGACATTAAATTTTAAATATGTTTTTGTAATTAAGATATAAAGTGACTGACAGAAAACCTTCGTTATACTATCAAAGCAATAGCATGGTTTACTGAGCGCAATTTGTTTGGACAGCTCTTGTTTTACTTAAAAAAATTGCTAAGAAAATTTGACAAGTTGATGCTTTTGGCCATTTAAAAGAATATGTTTACCATATTACTGCAATAGGTTATAACCTTACTGTCTTTGCATTAATCTTCATTTGTGAAGCCCATTCTATTATGGTAGTTTGTTCAGTCTTACGCTGACCCAAAATATTCAAATGAGATTAAAAGATTTTTTTTGAGTGGAAAGAAAAGATTATGTTGTTTTTTTTTTTGGGGGGGGGATATGTCTTTATAATCCTTATTATCAATACTATACTGTTTCCTTGATACTGTACTTAATACTTGATACATAACAAAGTTATACAATAATTTGTAATTGACTCCGTTACAGGTGTTGTTTTTTTTCCATTTTCTAAAACCATTAAATCTTTCTCTATTGCCTGTTTTATACTTTCTTCTATCAGCACAATGTTTACATTAATGAAAAGATAAACAAATTTGAATACTACATTTGCTACATACCTTTGTGTTGGAAACATTTACCTGTAGGTAAAATTAAATTAATAATGACCATAGATAGCTCCTATCGTGAGTGAAAACTGGATTTTGCAAGATTAAGGGGAAAGGTTTGTTGACTGAAACAGTGTTTATTTTAATTGTAATCTGTACTTATACATGGGATGGATGGAACATAAAAGTGACAGGCCAAAGGTTTAACTGACATGTGTCCCAGTACTGTAGTGTCTTGTTGATAATCAGTTAATGTTATACTAAAATCAGATACTGGTGGGAATTATGTTACACAAAATCAAAGTTGACTGGTTTTTACTAGCATTTGTGATACTTTGATTGTGAAATGTGAAACTTTATTATATTCTTAATGTGTTAATTACATATACAAATGCAAAAATGATTTTGAGCCAGTTTGTGATCAGTGTATACATATTGGAATTGTGGTAATATTTATGAAGTTGCTAAAAGATTTAAAATATAAGGTTTTTACATTTAATATGTTTTGAATTAAATGTGTAATTCTTGAATTAAGAGTTCTCATGTAAAAATTTAATTGGTTAGATTAATTATTCAGCGCATAAACATTTGACAACATATAGCCAGCAAATTACTCTTGAAATATGTTTTCACAATTAGCTATTTTACTGATGGTTTATTGCATTAATGTATATTACAATGTGTTGTAAATCAAGCAGGTTTTATTGGTCAAACTATTATTGTATGTATGATAAGAGATATTGAGCTTCCAATAGAATTTTTCTATTCACAAAAGTGTATTTGTCAGACAGGTTGCGCTTCTTTCTGTTTGCATCTACATAACATTGTCACAGCTTATACCATGTCTCATTTAATTAACCAAGACCCATGCCCCGCCCCGATCCCATTTCCTCAAAAAATGCTCTAAATAAGCATTTTTTGTTTTGAAGTCTAACTATCATTTAGGTCAGTAAATTCTAAGCTCCCTTGTGTTGTATCTCAGAGCAATGTGCCAACAATTTGCCAGTTGAGATAAAGTGCTTTTTGAAGAATTAAAAGATTATGATTTCATAGAAATTATCAAAATATTCAGATAGTGCTACGCACATAATTCCCGTAGCTAATACTTAGTAAGCATGCTTATCTGCAGGCAATATTAATGGCCAGTGTTTGTGTTTACTTTCAGGTGCTATCTAAACCCAATCAAGCCTCGTCCAATCAAGACAGTGATCTGAGCTTAGGTCTCGACGGAACATCTGATGAGGTAAAATACGCGAAATATTATTTTGAACATTATGAGGAAGCACTTCTTTGTTTGGCATTTACTTTAAAGTTTAAAAAAAAATTAATATGATGGTATGGAAGTCCATGGTTTAATTAAACATGCCAAATACTTTGTTATTCAATAAATTAAAAAAATAAAATAAAAATAAACACGGATTGTTAAAACTTAAATTATGAAATTGATTATTTATCATATAACAAGTGTCAAAATGTAATTGTACCTTTCACATTTAGCCCACTGTCTTGATTATACATCATATATGTCAATGAATAATAAACAATTATTTTCTTTAAGTAAATGATTTGTATTAATTTTAAAAAGTATTCTTGCAACTTAATATTAAACCTCACATTGAACAAGAATGATATAATAATTTGCTGGTTGTTTGGTAATCTTATATGTTAAGATGTTCAGACTTAGAAACATAATAGGACTTCCTGCCAGGGGCCAAGAGATGCAATCTGTATGAACAACTTTGTACTTGACAGGTATCCTGCTAACTCCAATGATATATGTGATTAAGTTCACTGTGTGATATCATATGTACATCTTGTAGCCTTCAGGTAGGGACATCATCCATTACAAAGGAGATCATGTTTTTTTAATTGCTGATACACTAGATTTGTCTGTCCTGTTGTTGAATTGATAGCCACATTTAGCTTATGGTACTAATGATTGTCATCTCATGCATTGTGACAAAGAAAAGTATGTTTAATGTATTCTTAATGTGATATATTGTTGGTGTATCTTACAACAATTGACTATTAAGGATTTTAGATTGAGTAAAATTTACTGAATAAATTACTCCCTGAATCTATAACAATAAAATGGAGTATATCAATGTTACCCATTATTTATAAAATTGCTCTTATATATTAAATTGTGAAAAACCCATTGTAAATTCTCTTCCAAAAGAAGTTATGAATTAAAAAGTAACTTTGAACAAATAATAACATGTGATGTTAAAGAAATTTGTATTAAAATTCATTTAGCACACATATATTTTACAAATGTCTTTTCTTTACTCAATTGTGAGTTAGAGCTATGAGCTACTGAAATCTCAATTGTGAGTTAGAGCTATGAGCTACTCAAATCCCGATTGTGAGTTAGAGCTATGAGCTACTCAAATCTCAATTGTGAGTTAGAGTTATGAGCAACTCAAATCTCAATTGTGAGTTAGCGCTTTGTGAGTTAGAGCTATGAGCTATTCAAATCCCAATTGTGAGTTAGAGCTATGAGCTACTCAAATCTCAATTGTGTGTTAGCGCTTTGTGAGTTAGAGCTATGAGCTACTCAAATCTCAATTGTGAGTTAGCGCTTTGTGAGTTAGAGCTATGAGCTACTCAAATCCCAATTGTGAGTTAGCACTTTGTGAGTTAGAGCTATGAGCTACTCAAATCCCAATTGTGAGTTAGAGCTATGAGCTACTCAAATCCCAATTGTGAGTTAGAGCTATGAGCTACTCAAATCCCAATTGTGAGTTAGCGCTTTGTGAGTTAGAGCTATGAGCTACTCAAATCCCAATTGTGAGTTAGGGCTTTGTGAGTTAGAGCTATGAGCTACTCAAATCCCAATTGTGAGTTAGCGCTTTGTGAGTTAGAGCTATGAGCTACTCAAATCCCAATTGTGAGTTAGCGCTTTGTGAGTTAGAGCTATGAGCTACTCAAATCTCAATTGTGAGTTAGAGCTATGAGCTACTCAAATCCCAATTGTGAGTTAGCGCTTTGTGAGTTAGAGCTATGAGCTACTCAAATCTCAATTGTGAATTAGCGCTTTGTGAGTTAGAGCTATGAGCTACTCAAATCCCAATTGTGAGTTAGCGCTTTGTGAGTTAGAGCTATGAGCTACTCAAATCTCAATTGTGAGTTAGAGCTATGAGCTACTCAAATCCCAATTGTGAGTTAGAGCTATGAGCTACTCAAATCCCAATTGTGAGTTAGAGCTATGAGCTACTCAAATCCCAATTGTGAGTTAGAGCTATGAGCTACTCAAATCTCAATTGTGAGTTAGAGCTATGAGCTACTCAAATCCCAATTGTGAGTTAGCGCTTTGTGAGTTCAGAGCTATGAGCTACTCAAATCTCAATTGTGAGTTAGCGCTTTGTGAGTTAGAGCTATGAGCTACTCATATCCCAATTGTGAGTTAGGGCTTTGTGAGTTAGAGCTATGAGCTACTCAAATCCCAATTGTGAGTTAGCGCTTTGTGAGTTAGAGTTATGAGCTACTCAAATCTCAATTGTGAGTTAGCGCTTTGTGTGTTAGAGCTATGAGCTACTCAAATCCCAATTGTGAGTTAGAGCTATGAGCTACTCAAATCCCAATTGTGAGTTAGCGCTTTGTGAGTTAGAGCTATGAGCTACTCAAATCCCAATTGTGAGTTAGGGCTTTGTGAGTTAGAGCTATGAGCTACTCAAATCCCAATTGTGAGTTAGCGCTTTGTGAGTTAGAGCTATGAGCTACTCAAATCCCAATTGTGAGTTAGCGCTTTGTGAGTTAGAGCTATGAGCTACTCAAATCTCAATTGTGAGTTAGAGCTATGAGCTACTCAAATCCCAATTGTGAGTTAGCGCTTTGTGAGTTAGAGCTATGAGCTACTCAAATCTCAATTGTGAATTAGCGCTTTGTGAGTTAGAGCTATGAGCTACTCAAATCCCAATTGTGAGTTAGCGCTTTGTGAGTTAGAGCTATGAGCTACTCAAATCTCAATTGTGAGTTAGAGCTATGAGCTACTCAAATCCCAATTGTGAGTTAGAGCTATGAGCTACTCAAATCCCAATTGTGAGTTAGAGCTATGAGCTACTCAAATCCCAATTGTGAGTTAGAGCTATGAGCTACTCAAATCTCAATTGTGAGTTAGAGCTATGAGCTACTCAAATCCCAATTGTGAGTTAGCGCTTTGTGAGTTCAGAGCTATGAGCTACTCAAATCTCAATTGTGAGTTAGCGCTTTGTGAGTTAGAGCTATGAGCTACTCATATCCCAATTGTGAGTTAGGGCTTTGTGAGTTAGAGCTATGAGCTACTCAAATCCCAATTGTGAGTTAGCGCTTTGTGAGTTAGAGTTATGAGCTACTCAAATCTCAATTGTGAGTTAGCGCTTTGTGTGTTAGAGCTATGAGCTACTCAAATCCCAATTGTGAGTTAGAGCTATGAGCTACTCAAATCCCAATTGTGAGTTAGAGCTATGAGCTACTGAAATCCCAATTGTGAGTTAGAACTATGAGCTACTGAAATCCCAATTGTGAGTTAGAAATATGAGCTACTGAAATCCCAATTGTGAGTTAGAGCTATGATACAATGATGAATAAAAGAGTTTTGGGCTTTATCAATGGAACCCATTAATGGCACAAAAAGGTGAAAAAATCACTATGCATTCATACTTGACATGAAACAGATAATCCTATTATTAGTTTGCAATGATGTGTATTTAGGGGCAGAAAGTAATGTCTGCTGAGGGCTAAATTTCTTAAGGAACTTTCAGAAAAGAACTATGTCTACAAAATTGTTTCTATGTATTCAGACTTCCTGCTGAGTAAGCATTTTACTTATCCATTTTTTGAAACCCATGTCAACATTATTTTTTTTCATTCTTAATATTTTGTCTATGCATTTGAGATGCAGTGGCCTTTTAGTTGTAACAACAGTTGGGAAGGGGGAACAAACATTTGTATGATTGGCCTCACTCACAACTAGTGGATTATTATGATGACAATATTTGCCAATAATAGATAACAAAGGGTAAAAGGTTAAATAATGAAAAAAAAGTAAAAGTCAGATTTTTTCAGCTTCACACCTGAGTAATTGCGATAGGGACACAATCAATACAAAAGGATATATTTGTGTTTAGTTTAAGCATAGGCTAGGGACACAGACATTATTTTAAATTATCTATATGACATAAAACTGATTTAATTTGGTCATATGTTCATATAAGTGCTTGATTTGCATCTCTTTGGTGGCAATTCTATTCTCTGTAATGGAATTAAAAGATTTCAATTACTCACATTGCAATTTCTGTCTTAATCTGGAATTTATACATTTAAAAATGAATCAGATCGCAATTACTGTCCCAATTTTGGAATTAATAAATATAAATGAATCAGGTTGCAATTCCATTCTAAATCTTGGAATTCATAAATTTCTATTAGTCAGATGTATATTAGCATAGAAATGCATGCCATATTGATTCTCAGCCTTTCCTGGGGCAAAACTTACTTAATATGGTTGCCTCTGATGAAATTCTATCATGGAATCGAAATAGATAAAACACTTAAACTAAATGGAAAGTCTGCCTGTTAGACTAGCTTAGTAAGGCAGAAACGGCAGGGGAAATGTTTGACAACAAAAATGTGTGTTACTTTTAATGGATTGAATTCTTGTCACAATATAGCTTAACTTCAAAGAATACAATATTTATTGGTATGATATGTATTTTTATCAGATTCTTTCTGTGATATGATAAGAAAAAACAAATACAATAAACAAACATGGCTGTTTATTATAAAGAGACAAGAAATCAATTTGATCATTGTACTAACAAAATCCTTGGGTTTTGTTATATGCTGTATACATCATTTATGTTAATATCAGTCATCGGCTTATAATTTCAATATTGTTGTTTTGTATGAACAAAAGGTACACTTTTATAACATGATGTTTGCAAAATTTCAAGTGTTTTGTTGAGACTACTCAATATGTAGTTTTCACTATAGTTGAGAGTGTTGGCATGCCTGCATACATTCTGCCTGAGCTTGTCTGCACCGTAACTTCAGGATTCATCATGCAATTTTGAAATCTTACTTTCCACAAATTTTTATGGTGTAGAGATGGCATGTCGTCTTCAAGACATGTGTCTCTTGCTTAAAGGTGAAGGTCGCATTTAGAGGTATAGGTCAAATTTGGGCATAATGCATTTTGTCCGGACAGTAAATCCACCATTTATCAAGCAATTAAAAAAAATCAAATTATATTCACGATGGACAGCCAACAAATCAATTTGCAGGACTTGAATCCCTTGCTCAAAGGTCACTCTTGATTATTACCCAATTATAGGAATCTGCAGCTTGTACCACTTGTGGGTTGTTCAAAGGTCAAAGTCATACTGAAAGGTCAATGCTCCAATGTGCTTGATATACTGTTGGTTTTGTCTCTGTTTTTCCTAATCTTACAGTTTTTGCAGCCAAGTTTGATGTTCTACTAAATTGCCTTAGCAACTGCAAAATTAGGATACTTCCTTAAAAAGAAAAATCAACAGTTTTAACAGTGTCTGTTCTCTTTGTGAAAGATTTATCATTTAATCATAAAATTGATTTGTATTTTTATTGAAAGATTGCATTTTATCTACAGAGGGCATTACTGTTTTCAAACAGGCCTTGTTTGCTCTTGGATTAACGTTGGTTCTAATAACGAAAAAAAAAAGTTGTTTCTATCCAAATGCGTTTGTTTGTAGGTGTACATTTACGATTAGGTGCATTTGACAAAATGCACTGCTCCCAGATGCATAAAAGTGACAGTTGGACACTGCAGATGATCTGATAAATCATTGTTTATGATATCCACCATTTGCTGACAATAACACAGGCTGTCAAATGCCTTAACCAGCCCATCTGCGTTATTGGTACCTATGTCAACTACAGGTGGATACGTAGTACATATTAGAAATGCAATGTGAAAACTGTGTGCTTTCTCCTAATAAAGTTGTTGTTTTGTACATAAATCACATTTTAGGCGGATACTTGTAGAATGACATACAATGCAGTTGCATGTTTCAAAGGAGTTATTACATACACTGTGATAGCAGTGCTGTGAATAGATGTTATCTGGTGCAAGGTTGGAAACATAAGGTTTTGGACATATGCAGACAACAAATAGTGGAGTTGATACTTACATGTCTGGGTATTGTTTAAATGTTCAACTCCAAAGCAGCTATGATAAGGAGATAAATTAGCTAATTGCACAAAAATGTCAGTGTGCTTGTTTTGTATTGGCTCTCCTGAGCACCAAGTTCTCATTGTAAGCTGTTGTGGTCACCATATGACAAGTGTCTGGTCTTGTGTGTCATTTGCAGTCAACTTTGAGCTTGTAATAGCACTAGAGGCCACATTTTTCAACCAATGATGATGAAACAAGTATGTTTAGCTTGAAGATATCTAGGCCAAGTTTGAATCTTGTTCATGTATGTCAGAAACCAGGTAACCAGGGAAAATCCTAGAAAAAACCTGTTATGACTATATAGGCCAAACATATGTCCCACTCTTGATGAAACTTGTTCACAATGTTTATCTCGTCAATATCTAATTACCGTCAGAAGGCAAAATTAATGTATCAATCTCGAATGAACTTGGTTAGAATGCTTGTCTTGATAATAGAGCTCTGTTATATGTAATGGCGTTATAATTTAGTGAATATCAAACTACTGGATATTGTTTTGGCGTTGTTCATCCGTCTTTCCGTCCGTCTTTCTGTCTGTCCGGAGCCATATCTTGGATGTGCTTTGGCGGATTTAATTGAAACTTGGTATGAGTATATGGATAAAAGGATGATGCAGGCCAAATGGCGTTGTACAACATCTTGTAATAATGGAGTTATGGCCCTTTGTATCTTGAAAAATGCTTTTTTGAGTGTCAAATATAACACTTTTTTGTCCAGAAGCATATTGGCGGGGGATATCGATTAAACAAATTTGCTTGTTAATTCCATGTAATGCTATTGTTTAGTGCCATACATATTAAATTTTACCTTTATTACAAATGTAAACTTTTTCATTTCAAGTAACATTTATGGCAAGCATTTTTCATGTGTCAGACAACAAATTACCCAATTTGTCATATGGTTACACTGTGATTATACCTGGAGCCAGGGTTTTCTTATTGTTAAATTCAGGCTATTGTTTTAACCCTTTCCCACTTAGAGCCAAAGTGGGAATGGCTATGTGCAAACAGCATAAAACCAGAACAGCCTGCTCAGGTTTTATGCTGTTTGCTGCTCATCAGTATCAAGGTTTGGAGATGAAGCATTAACAAGATCTATTAAGGAAGGTCTTAAATATAATTTAACTTTATAAGGGACTACAAATGCCTGAAAATACGTATCTATGTGGTAAAGAGTTAAATCATGTATGGTGTTTCAGCCATATATATCAAATTTATTTAAAGGATAATTTTAATGCCATAACAAGAGCTGTCGCCATAGGATGACATATGCCCTCTATAAACGATTTGATAGAAGTTATAGCATTTTTCGAAACCTATACACAGATTTCGAAACCTAAACGCAGACCCTAAGTTCAAGATCAAGGTCACAGGGGTCAAAATTTGTGTGCGTATGGAAAGGCCTTGTCCATATAAACATGCATACCAAATATGAAGGTTATATCTCAAAGGACATAGAAGTTATGAGCATTTTTCGAAACCTAAACACAGATTTCGAAACCTATACGCAGGGACATAGAAGTTATGAGCATTTTTCGAAACCTATACGCAGATTTCGAAACCTAAACCCGGACCCTAACTTCAAGGTAAAGGTCACAGGGGTAAAAAATTGTGTGTGTATGGAAAGGCCTTGTCCATATACACATGCATACCAAATATGAAGGTAATATCTCAAGGGACATAGAAGTTATGAGCATTTTTCGAAACCTAATCGCAGATTTCGAAACCTAAACGCGGACCCTAAGTTCAAGGTCAAGGTCATAGGGGTAAAAAATTGTGTGCATATAGAAAGGCCTTGTCCATATACACATGCATACCAAATATGAAGGTTATATCTCAAAGGACATAGAAGTTATGAGCATTTTTCGAAACCTAAACACAGATTTCGAAACCTAAACGCGACCCTTAGTTCAAGGTTTAGGCCAAAGGGGTGAAATTTTGTGTGCGTATGGAAAGGCCTCGTGCATATACACATGCATACCAAATACGAAGATTATATCTCAAGGGACATAGAAGTTATGAGCATTTTTCGAAACTTAAACGCAGATTTCAAAACCTAAACGCGGACCCCAAGTTCAAGGTCAGGGTCACAGGGGTGAAAATTTGTGTGCGTATGGAAAGGCCTCGTCCATATACACGTGCATACCAAATATGAAGGTTATTTCTCAAGGGACATAGAAGTTATGAGGATTTTTCGAAACCTAAATGCAAAGTGTGACGGAAAGACAGACGGACAGACGAACGGACAGTCTGATCACTATATGCCCCCTTTTTTTCGAAAGGGAGCATAAAAAACACTGTTTCAAGGTTTGAAATCATTCACTGGCTGAAGAATCCCCAGTTGAGCACTTAAAATTGCTTTTGTGTAAGCCTCTCGTAATGGATCATAGTGAGGCAACCAAATATAGACAAAAATATGAATCATCAATGCATATTCCAGTTATTTTTTACATTAACAAATATTTTGACATTGGTTCTGGCTGCCCAATCATCATCAGTCAACAGCCAGCAAGCTTGCACAGATTGCTCCCTATGGATGTGTACACAGTAGCAGGGTTTGGCTGGCTGCTGTTAGCCGATAGCTGTCCCGAATAAGTCACAGAGCTCCGTCAATGTGCCACCAAGCAAATCAATGGTGCACTGCAGCTGTGTGCGTCATAGTGATATATATGTTTATGATATGTCAGGGAGTCTACGAAGTTCAATGCTAATAGCAGTAACATTATATCCATTTACAGGAATATTCAAAAGTCAAGAAGATGAGCTCTTCTTTACCAAGTGTGGGTAAGTTGTGTTGATTATTTATATTTAATTGGTTTATATGAGCCACGCGCTTTGGAGACAGGTTTTAATGCATTTGTGGTAAGTGTTGTCTCAGAATGAGCCTGTGCAGTCCTCACAGGCTTATCAGGGAGGACACTCTCTGCTTGAACTGGATTTTTGCTAAAAAGAGACTTGTTTAAAAAAATATATTTAAGCTGAAAAGTGTCATCACAAGCTTATTTGGGACAACACTTAACACTCATGCATTAAGCCCAGTTTTCCTAAAACAAAGCTCATATGAATTCCATGATATTAATGATATTGAATTCAAAGCTGCTGTTCAACAGCTCTGATAAACTGTGTGAATAGTTGTTGAAAGAACGCTGACAGAATGTTATTAATGTAATCATGTACAGGTTGCTATATATGATTTCAAATGAAGATAACATTCTGCACTTTATAGATAGGCTTACTATATTATGTGTGTTGCAAAATAAAACTCATATATGTGTTGAACAAAACATTCCAAATGATATGGTTTAAGCAAACAAATATAAGGCTGTATTTGAACTGACCATAAGCAAGACTAGATTTACTTTGCAATAAGTCATTAAAAATGGCAAAATTTCCATGTGGAACAAAGATTTGTTAAATGTTTATCTATCTAAATTTACAACTGATGCAGGCATGGGAATACATCTGATGCTTTACTTTTTTTTGTATTTCAGATTAAATAAAAAAAAATTTTAGATTCTGTTAATACCTGATTGAAGTCTGTCTGTTTATTATACTGTATACATCAGCGGCTCTTCATGAGACAGAGCTTTATGCATGTGTATTGATAGAATATTCGGTTTAAAGTAAGTTTCTTCTAAAAGAGACTTCTCTTCTATGTGAAAAGTGTCGTCCCTGATTAGCCTGAGTGGGCTGCACAATTAAGCTACTAAGTCTGGGACGACACTTTACGCAAATGCATATAGCCCTGTTCTTCCAGAGGGTGTTGCAAAAGTGTTATTGGGGTTTGGAAGTGCCAAGCTCTGGAAATTCAGAACAACTTGAAACACTTATTCTCATACATGCATAGTCGACGTCCATGTGGAAGACTTCGAGGTGGTGCAGAGGAACAGAAATACCTCGTTGTCAAATGAGGCCGCAAAACATCGCATCTCTGTGAAACCCAAGTCCCGTAGGCTCTCAACCAAGATGTCGATGAAGAAACGAGATGTGAGTTTACACATAAGTTTGCTATTAAATCACAGAAATATATGGCTGCCTAATTAATTATTGTATGTACTTTAGCAGCCATAAATGAACATTTTGAAGAGAGTACTCACTTGAGGCTGCTTAATTAATAATTGTATGAACTTGAGCAGCCATAAATGAACTTTTGTTTTTTGAAGAGAGTACTTGTACTTACTATGTAACTGTTTTAACCCATTTATGCCTAGTGGACTCTCCCATCCTTCTAAATTGGATCAATTTATTTCCAAAATTAGGGATGTCTAGTATATTTATTTCTATATTTAGAATATTTCTAACAGAAATTCCTTTAAGCAAACAGCGCATACCCTGATGAGACGCCGTATCATGCGGCCTCTCATCTGGGTCTACGCTGTTTGCCATGGCCTTTTTTCTAGACGCTAGGCATAAATGGGTTAGAAGTATACTTTAACATGCTGAGGTTTTTTATTACCAGTTAATTTACCTGTTACAATAATAGTTTAAACAGTTAATGTTTTAGAAACCAGTTGCATCCCTTGTGGAAATGTAAACAAAAAACCATCCATCATTAAATGTATATTTATATTAAGACACGAAGCTTGTTTGTGAAAAAATGTTTAATGCAATGTTTTCTCGATTCCACAGAAGTCCCCTGCACCAATGTCACTAGCAGATGTACAAGAGGAGAGTCCTTCTAAGGCGGCACCAACAGGTAGTTTGGATGTTTATAGGCTGTGCTCTGTAAAAAAGGGGTTAAATGCATGTGCATGCCACACAGGCTTATCAGGGACGACACTTTGCGCTTTTATGATATTTTTCGTTTCAAGAATGTCTCTTCTTAGCAAAAATCAAGTTAAGGCGGAAAGTGTTGTCCCTGATTAGCCTGTGCAGACTGCACAGACTAATCAGGGACAACACTTTACGCACATGCATTAAACCCCCTTTTCTCAGAGCCGGTTAATTATTCATGTACACATGTACGGTTCAAAGCCAATTTTAAATAGGATTTTCAAGGGACTTGTTCACAGTAAAAATGATAATTTTCCAACTATTTTGTACAGATTAAAAAATTAATTTACAGTAAACATCAGTTAAGTGATAACACAAAAGACATAGACTTGAACTGAAAATACAATTTTGTTTACTGATACTTTTCATTATTAATTGAATAAATTAAAAAGCATCACAAAGGTGAAACGATTGAGTTATTGGGAGCGTTCTGTGGTTTTTGTGATACTTTATGTCATAACGTGGATTGCTTGTATAAAGTATACAATATATTACAATATATAGCAGAACAGATGACCCAGTATTCAGGCTCTATAAAGGTCATTGGTTTGAGACTAGCCCAGGGGCTGGCATCTGTGAACAATACCCTCTAAGACAGAGCAATAAGCTTATGGTTTAACCCTTTGCCACTCAGAAGCAATGTGAAAATGGCTATGTGCAAATAGCATAAAACCAGAACAGCCTGCGAGTAACTCGCAGTCTGTTCAGGTTTTATACTGTTTGCTGCTCATCAGTTTATAAGGTTTGGAGATGAAGCCTTAAAAACTTGAACCTAATAAGGTCTTAAATTTAATTTAACTTTCTAAGGGACTACACATGCGTGAAAATACATATCTAAGTGATAAAGGGTTAATAAAAAGAAATAATAAATGGCATTATTTTCAGTCCTGTACTTAACGTTAACTCAAACATCATGCTCAAATCAAAAGCTCTTATGTAAGTGTGCATGGAACAATGGAAAGATTAGAAACCTTTTTGGTTTGACCTTTAAGTGTTTGTCTCATTAAGTAGCTTCATGAAACTATTCGCAGCCCTGTTTTCGCTATATCCTGCATGCGACTTTACGATAAAGGCAAATACATGGTCAGATAAATGTAATGAACAGCTAGACAAGATAGCATTAACATAAAATGTGTTTTACTAAGCCTATAGAAAAATCACTTTTAATGTTACCTCTTTAAAAACACTTCAAAACCTCTTTTATTTGTTTTGTTTATTTCCAAAAAACAAAAGTTTTCCCACCAACATCTAATGAACTGAAATGTAAGATTTCATCTGTAGACAATCAAAGTTGGTGCGTTGATTACTTGTCATTTAAATTGCCTGAGGGCATTTGATGAACTTCCCTTGCCTGTGTAAATGTAATTTTGATCTGTTGACAGTGTTTAACATGTAAGTGCAAATGTAACAGACTTACACTCTCAATGAACCATCACGGCCATGAAGATGTAAATGGCCTGACACATGGATGATGTTGAATTTATTAGTGTACCAGTAATTAGGCTGACCTCAATTAGCGGCATGAACATGTCATTTAAATGGTCACTGACCAAAATGTGCAAGCTTAGCATTATTTAAGTCGACTACTTATGCAACAATTAAATTTTGTGACAAAAAGTATATATATAACTGAGTTTTACATTATATCTTTTTTGATTGTGTATCATTCCGATATAACAAAAATTTTCATAAAATAATACCTGTTTTATACAATTTTCTTCAACGATATTCATGATAGATGGAGAAGTTTGACCTCACATTCAGTGCCCTTAACCCAAAGTAATGGATATGTGCTAATTAACATTCTTGCTACCTTTTATTGACCAGTATTCAATTACGCTGACATTGACTGCCTACTGACTGTCAATACAATGATCCCCATCATTATGTGAACCTGATTTTCACTAGGGACATGATACGCTTTGACTAACTTGGACACTTTAATGGCCCCACTTACACGCATTTCTGGGAAAAATTTTGTGTGGGCCAATTTAGTTGTGATGTTTTTATGTGTCAAATGCATGATAATAATTAATGGTCAGTTTACTGTAATTACTTCAAGTTCTCTGACACTCTAAATTTTCTGTATTTAGCCAAAATAATTATTTTGTGTGACTCTAAATTTTCTGACATGCGGGTTTTCTTTCATAATTAATGACTCTAAATTTTTGGACAATTTACTTTGAAATGCTATTTTACCAGAATTCTTTTTGTTGTCTTTATCTGGTGGCACTTCAATTCTAGCGTTTTTACAACCTAATTAAGGTAATAAAAGTTCTTAAGGCAATGGACCAGTTGATTTGCATTATTTGGTAAATAACATTGTATACCAAAAATAGACATTTGCTTCACCCAAACAATGAAAGTGAAACATATATATAAGTTATTTATACTATACAGCTTGGTATTTTAAAAGCATGTGCTGTTATTCATTAAAAAAATCAAGCTATAAACATTGCATACCTGTTATCAATCATCAATGCAATATTTTTAGAGTGTCTCTAAATTTTCAGAAACATGTATGTTTGGCTCTAAATTTCAGACACCTTGTATTTTTAAATATTTTTTGTATCTTAATTTTCTGACACTAAAATGTAATAAAATATTATATTATTTATTTGTTGTATGCAATATCAACCAAATTACCCATGAAATCACTATTCTGTTAAGGGCAATATTATAATTGAACAAGGAAATAATACTTTAAACCTTTCATCTCTCATTACAGAGTCATCTGTGACTGCATCAGTCCCTCATAAGACGGTGATTTCAACGACGATCCCTGTAGGCTCCTATGTTGAACCAGCATACAATGCCATTCCGAAGTTGGAAATCCAGGACCTCATGTCCAGGTCCATGTTTGTTACCCCAACCGAATCTTCCCTGCCAAGGGACATTCCAAGGTCAAAGGAGGTGGATGACCTTGAAAGGTCAAGGCCACGGTCAATGTCACCCATTTTGCCATTGTCCACTAGTCCAATTTCGATTGCAATGTTGCAGGAGGTTAAACTCAGAGCTGCAAAGCCAGGTTTGGAGAAATCAGCTGTGGAAAATGCACAGAATGATCAGCGGGAGAATGAGGAACTGACTAAAGCATTCAGTCGAGCCAAAAGAATTTCTAAAAAATTTGATGAAGGCGGCTTTCTTGATGTTGAGGCACAAAAGACTGAGGAGAAATTGCATGACATTAAGCCGGCTGAAAAAGTGAAGGAAGTAAAACTTGATATTCAAACAAGCACTGTGAAATCTGTTGCAAGCACTAGTTCTAATGATAACCAGAAAGATGAAAGGTTATCAAGCGATACAACAAACATTGCGCCTACATCCCCAACAGCGGTCAGCTATGTTCTTAAGAAGGAACCGCTAAGAAATGGGAGTAGGAATGGGTCCTCTTCACAAAATGTAGGTAAAGGAACCGGTGATCCAGTCAAGGTTGAGACAGCATCTGCTGTGTCAGTCACAACCATTAGTCTTACAGCAGATGACAAAACAAGCAAGCCCGGCATTGCACCACAAGAAACAACAAACGTAAATACATCAACAAGTGTAACTGTTAATGTCAAAACTGTAACATTGCCAAGTAATGGTAATAACAAGCTTGCATCCCCTAGAGAAGAATATCGCCTTAAACGTCAAGCAAGGAGCAAAACCCTGCCAGCATCTAAGAATTTAATGGACAAAAAAGAAACGGATTCTGATATTGTAGGAAGTAACAGAAAAAGTGCTGACCTTGAAAATATCGTCATACCTGCAACAGATCCTATTACCAGCAGGGAACATGACTATGCAAATATAAAGAGTGTTGGAAGGGAGGACTTATCCTATTACGAGAATATAGGAAATGTTAAAAAGGACACTGAAAATCCAAAAAATGGCACCAATAGAACAAGTGATTATGAGAACTTTGATTTGAACAAACGTTCTTCGTGGGCCTCAAGCAGTTCCACCACAGGGTCAGCTTCTAGTCAGCCAGAATGGGTTACCAGGGCCCTCAAGATAGATAGGAAAAAGCCTGAAGACATTGTTGAACAACCAAGACCGAAGGAGATTAAAATCGATCCTGTTAAGTCTGAAGATAAAAAAGATTCACCAAAAAGTCCCGAAGTGCAGACAGTAACTGAAAAGACTGGATCCAATAAACCAGATGGTGTTTTGAAACAAGATAGTGTAGAAAAGCAGGGATCTTTAAGTCTTGGAAGGACTCCGTTTGGAAAAAGCATGGGCTCACCGACAAAAACTTTTACAGCGTCTGCTGCAAATGAAGCTCCACAACCAGCTGCATTTGGGATTGGGAAACCCCCAGTGGGATCGTCATCTCGGTTTGTAAATCCTGCTCCTAGCAAGCCAGTCACAACAGAGGCACCCAAGCCGGCCACAGAAGCACCCAAGCCTTCAACAGAGGCACCCAAGCCTACAACAGAGGCACCAAAGCCAGTAGTGTTCCCGCAGAGGAAAACTTCAATTGGCTCCAGCGCCAAACCATTCCAGACCGAGAAACCCACATTCCAGAGCGTCAAACCTCCTACTGCCATGGCCACCAAACCATCAGTTCCTGCAGAGAAGCCAGTCGTTTCAGCTGCAAAACCGTCTGTGAGTGCCAGTCCAGCAACAGCCAGTAAGTTAAGCTTGTTTCCAAAAATGAGTGACAAGCGTGACGCTGGTACAAATCCTGTAAATAGTGCTAAATCAAATGTCGCTAAAACAGATGTGAAGGATGCAAATGCCACTACTGAGAAGAAAAATGTGCTGACTTCACAGTCATCATTTGAAAAAAAGAATGTTCTTACGCCACAGACCACAAATATTTCCAACAACAATGCCCTGGGAAATAAAATTGGAAGTTTATACAAGGAAAAGGGTATGAATAACACTGAAAATAATGCCAGCAGCATTGTCAGAAAAGTTGGTGGCAGCGTGAAAAAAACTACAGATATGAAGATAGAAATAATTGACAAAGATGCCCAGCAAACCACTGCCAAACTAGAACAAGTATGTTTTTTTATATCTTTGAATGAAAACATTACTTATTCATTATTGTCCCCTACCGGTCAAACCGGATGGGACTTATGGTTTGTGTGTCCGTCAGTCAGTCAGTCTGTCACATTTTTTTGGATCCTGCGATAACTTTAAAAGTTCTTAATATTTTTTCATGAAACTTGAAACATGGATAGATTGCAATATGGACATTATGCACGTCATTTGATTGTGTTCCTACGTCAAAAATTATGGTTGCTATGGCAACAAATAGACCAGAAATACTGCTGAAAATGGTGTTTTTTTCTGGATCATGCGATAACTTTAAAAGTTCTTAATATTTTTTCATGAAACTTGAAACATGGATAGATGACAATATGGACATTATGCACGTCATTTCATTTTGTTCCTACATCAAAAACTCTTGTTGTTATGGCAACAAATAGACTAGAAATACTGCTGAAAATAGTGTTTTTTCTGGATCCTGCGATAACTTTAAAATTTCTTAATATTTATTTCATGAAACTTGAAACATGGATAGATGGCAATATGGACATTATGCACGTCATTTCATTTTGTACCTACATAAAAAAACTGGTTGCTATGGCAACAAATAAAAAAATAATAAAAAAATCTGACAATGGTGGAATTTCTGACAATGGTCCAGCCTATAGGGGACATATATTGCTTGGCAAAAGTCTTGTTCTTAATTGTATTGATAGAAGCCCTGTTGTTTTTGGTATTATAATCATAAATTAAGAATTTATAATTATTTGTAGAAGTTTTCATGTTAAAATTTACATTCTTATTTGCTTGTAATTTATCAAGTGGAGTCATTGAAATGAAAAGTCTGCATTCTTGCTTCAACAACAAAGGAAGTTAAGAAGTTATTTCGATTGACTTTAAGAAGTACTAGGTGTTTTAAACTCGGCTGTTTTCGGAGAAAACCCGAGGTTTTGTCACAGCCAGCTAGTCTTCCGGCGGCGTGCTAAAACATTTACATTTTGTTAACCTTTTGAACATTGGCTCTAAAATCAAAGTGCTTCCACCTACAACTTTGAAACTTCATATGAAGATGCATGCCACACCCATTTTTGGGTCACTAAGTCAAAGGTCAAGGTCACTTCGACCTCTAATATAAAACTTCTGACAAGTTATCATTTATTCAAAACTGCACCTGCAGCTGAGCGTTGGCACCTTTATGCGGTGCTCTTGTCTCTTTTAGCCATAGAAGACTGCAAATTAAGAAGTGAAATCATTCTGATTATTATGTAAAATGTGCTCATTTAAGTTATAATTCCCATGTACATGTTTAGGTTTGCAACTAAACAAGTGCTAACAACTCTTCAAATTGAAAACATCATTCTCATTAAATTGTTGAAGTTTATTAACTTAATTTCATCATTTATATGTTGTAATTTTCACATTACAATTGTATTTGCTTTCTTGTAGATATCTGCAAATGTCCCAGTGAAGGACAAACCCAAGGCTACCGTTGAAAAGTGTTCAGATGGAGCTGGCAACCGGCCAAAAGTCAGCGACATGGTGAAAAGCTTCCAGAAACTGCAGGTCACATGATCTAGTCATGTGATCATGGTTGGTGGGTCTTGTGATCATGGTTGCTTGGTCATGTGATTATGGTTGCAGGGTCATGTGATCATGGTAGCAGGGTCATGTGATCATAATTTAACTGGGTAATGTGACCATGCTTTGCATAGTCATGTAATCATGGTTGCTCGGTCATGTGATTATGCTTGCAGGGTCATATGATCAAAATATTACAGGGTCGTGTGGTCATGGTTGCAGGGTCATGTTATCATGGTTGCAAGGTCATGTGACAAAAGAGTGGAAAACATTCCAGAACCAGCAGGTCACATGACAATCAGGTGATCTAGTCATGTGATGAAGTCTTTGCAAAGCTTCCAAAAAAGACAGGTTGCATTATTGCCAGCAGGTTTTGGAAGCATTGTCATGTGATTGATAAATATTTTGTCTTGATATTTAAAATGTGCATGTATCTCTCATAAGTGGTGTACGCCATTGGAATCATATCATACCAAAGTATTTATTATTATTCTTGCATAATCACATTTTACTTAAGCTTTGTTTTATAACCTGAGTCCCAGATTTTTTTATGCCCTCGGATCGAAAGATCGTGGGTATATTGTTTTTGGCCTGTCTGTCTGTTTGTCATTGTGTCAGTCATTGTATGTGTGTGTCACAAAACTTTAACCTTGGTTAAACTGTTATAACTTTTGCAATATTGAAGATAGCAACTTCATATTTGGCATGCATGTGTATCTCATGGAGCTGCACATTTTGAGTGGTGAAAGATAAAGGTCAAGGTCATCCTTCAAGGTTAAAGGTCAAATATTGTTGTTGTTTTTCTTTCCTAAAACTTTAACCTTCGTTAAAGTTTGGTCATAACTTTTTTAATATTGAACATAGCAACTTGATATTTGGCATGCTTGTGTATCTCATGGAGCTGCACGTTTTGAGTGGTGAAAGGTCAAGGTCATCCTTCAAGGTCAAAGGTCGAATTTATGGCATAAAAGCGGGGCAATAGGGGGCATTGTGTTTCTAACAAACACATCTCATGTTAAATTTAATGTTAGTTATTTTGGAACTATAAAAAGAAACATCCAAAGTTGTTTATATTTCTTGTCTATGTCCAAAAGAATGTCCTCAGCTTAATATTTGTATTATAATTGATGGTCAGTACTTCTTTTGAGCTGTATATAGCCTGAAAGATTGTCTTATTGTTTATTTATTTTTTCTTCTGAATTCAAGTGAGCTTGGGTTTTTTGCTGTGTACATAGTAGAGTGCAGTGATACTGAAAGTATGATTTTGAATAGTTTACCTTAGCACACGATGCTTATGGCTGAGCTGCTGTAATGTATTGCTCTACATTGTCTGTCAACAATTGACTTGCAATGAAATCTCCTAAGCTGTTTTTTTCAAAACTTGACAGGAATTTTTCTTGTGTGACCCTCTTTAAAAGTTATTGCAATAGTTCCGGTGCAATATATATGTAGGTCATCAGAGATTAGATTTTAAGAGTGGAAACTTTTTTTTTAAATCGTCCCAAATTATAAAGCGGAGAGCCATTTTATGGGTTATTAACATGAACATGAAGTGGTCCTTGACAAAGTTTTGTTGCATTCATACCCTCAGAATATATCTTGGAGAATGGAATATATAGACCACAAGGTTTAAAGGTTTGGTAATTGATATATAAAATAATTTATATAAATACAAATCCTTGTGGTAGAAACTGACCCACAGTGGGTATAACTTGTTTTCCTTGTCATTCTTGGTAAAAAAAAACTAAAAATTGGCACTCAGATGAGCAGCTTGGTGCCATCATGGCCCTCTTTTGCTAATGTTAAGGTCTCGTGCATAAAGTTCATCATCTTTTTAAGGTTACTAAATGCATTAGCTCAAAATTTAAGTAAGCGTGTATCTTGTTTCTTTAGGCCTGCCTAATTCATTTAAATCAAATAAGCTCTTCAATGTAGCGTTTAGTTTGTCTTAGAATGACAATTGTTTGCACATTTTACGCAATCATAAATTACACGTTTATTATCTGATGTGTGTTATTTTCTTTGATGAATTAGTGTTAACAGACGAAGTCTAGTAAATATTAATAATGTTAGCAATAGGGGCAATATCTTAGTAACAGAGTTATTTTCTTATGTATAGCGGTGATTAAATAAACTATAAACGATAGCATATAAATTGTATACATGTAGTTAATTACGACACTGTTGCTTTTCAAGAGTTGCACAATGATATGTATTGAATGTATCAGCACATTTAAATTCTACCATGTGTTTAAATGTTTTTTTCTAACAAGAGTTTTAGGCAAAACAGTAAATTGACTTGTCTTTTACAAATAGATTCACTGTGACCATTGTTATTTGAAACAAACAAATAGGAGTACTTGCATTAAGAAATTACTTGAAAATATACATAAATGTATATAATATGATGGTCATAATTATTATTTTGACAATCATAAAAATGAAGATTATATTTTTAAACAGAGCTTTAAAAAATTGCATAATTTGAGCTTTATATACATGTATCTGCTTTATCTAACAGCCCTATGACAAACCAAGATCTCGCTTTTGAGCTCAGCAGAGCACAAAGGTCTGGTACATTTGTTAATTATAAGTGGTTTTTTTTCAGGTTTAATATTTATATTGCAATATCTTATATCATGGACATTTTTAAAAACTGTCTCCAACTTGTTTTTTATATGTTTTTCTTCAAATATACATTGTAAAAGTTCACAATCTGAATGGATTTACATATTGCGCATATTATAAATGTGCAAATGGAAAAGTATAAAAATAGACACTTATATAGAACCTAACTGGTTGCAAAAAAAGCAATGAACAAGTTGTTCAATACACAGGAAAACATTTAGTTTTATTTAAAAACAACCAAGTGCATGGTTATTTCTCAGTAGTCTTTATCACAGACTAAGAGCATTTGGTTGGTGATGTATGGTCCCATGCAGTGGAGATCTTGCCTATGGTGTTGCACATTCCATCATTGTTTATGCTTGCCTTAGCTGTTTTACATCTTTTGAATTTATTTGAATGTTGTAATAATTGTATGAAGTTGTTTATTTTTTAACAAAATTTACCAGTTAATGCGTTTGTTTCTATTACCTTTTGAAAGCCAAATATATATTACTTATAAGTTATATACAATGATAATTTATATTTGCAATTTGATATTTAAATTAGATTTACACTAACTAAACGGTTACAATGTTGTTGAAAAAAAGAAACAACTCTGTCGTTCAATGTGTACTGAGCATCTTTAATATTTTTTTTAAATGCCCATCTAATTTTTCTCTATATTGTTGTTTATGTTAGTTTGCCTTAGATCTCTCGCTCATTTTATTACACTTTAACAATATGTCTCAAATGATTGATTTCCCATGTAGTATTTCATGGAGTCCCTGTTGAGATATTCTCATGGCTTTCATAATAATTTTAAACATTGTTTTAATACAACAGGACCAATTTTTGCATTGAAACTACTGTCTTATAAAATGTTGAATATTTTATTGCATGGCATTAAATATACATGTATATGTTAATAGTAATTTTACTTTTGTTATAAGCTGTATTATGCTTTTAAGTGTATTACATACAGTAAATTTTAAGCCACATTGTGCACTTTGTACAAACAACTATCATATGTTACTATAAACTGTATACATTACTGTTGACCAAGTATAATAGAACCAGTAACCTGACTCTAAATATATATGTATGGAAGTAACTTGAAAGTCTTGATGAAGTTGTGAACATAGCTGAAAACCTCTTTTTACTTAATTAAAATGTATTTTATTTAAAAAATGCATATCACATGATTATTATGTATGCATTTACTCCAAAGCTACGCAGCAAAAACGTTTTTTTTTAAACGAAATCTTCAGCATTATTATTTGATGCAAGACTGCTTTTGATTGTAACGTTTTCATCTGTGTCTGTACATTATTTTGTTCTGTTGTAGACTTGTGTAATATGTAGACACAGTCATGATCAATTGGAGTTTGGAAAAAAAAATACTGTTTTTTGTTTCTTAGTCAACACTTGTTGTCAAATATAGTAAAACAATTTCTATCAGGGGCCTTTTTTTAAATATAATTTATTCTCCTGTATCTATAACTTACAATTAATATATGTATATACATAAATATACCTGCATGGTTTTAATTATGCTTTCATATGGCATTTTTGTGTACAGTTGTTTGTCATACTAAAGTAAGAATGTTTTGCTTGCACCATTAGGTTTGTTACTTCTTGTTTGAATATATTTTATGTTATTGTTGTAATACGACACAAAAGTCATATTTTACACTATGATTACATTAAACAAACATGAGATACTGAACAATGTGTTCTTTTTTATACTTCATAACATCTATATTATCAAAGACAAACAAAGTCTTGAGTTGTAATATAAAAAACATGGATAGCTATATTTGTATGTCCCCCACTATAGTAGTGGGGGACATATTGTTTTTGCCATGTCTGTTGGTTGGTTGGTCTGTTGGTTGGTTTGCGCCAACTTTAACATTTTGCAATAACTTTTGCTATATTGAATATAGCAACGTGATATTTGGCATGCATGTGTATCTCATGGAGCTGCACATTTTGAGAGCTGCACATTTTGAGTGGTGAAAGGTCAAGGTCATCCTTCAAGGTCAGAGGTCAAATATATGTGGCCAAAATTGCTCATTTTATGAATACTTTTGCAATATTAAAGATAGCAACTTGATATTTGGCATGCATGTGTATCTCATGGAGCTGCACATGAGTGGTGAAAGGTCAAGGTCATCCTTCTAGGTCAAATATATGGGTCAAAATTGCTCATGTAATGTAACTTCTGCAATATTGAAGCTAGCAATTTTATATTTGACATGCATGTGTATCTCATGGAGCTGCACATTTTGAGTGGTGAAGGGTCAAGGTCAAGGTCATCCTTCAAGGTCAAACGTCATATAGGGGGACATTGTGTTTCACAAACACATCTTGTTAAATATTCATCAGACTTAAATAAACCTTAGGTATGAGTACATGTTGAACATCTGTTGCAAAAAAATACCAATGTTTCTGTAAAAGAATACAATGTTGATTGATTGTGTAGTATTGCTCTGAAAATAACATGGTATGAACACCTCAAGCAAATGCCTGCACAAATAATCATAATCAAAGCAGGTAATTATCCCCCGCCATAGGCGGAGGGATATTGTTTTGGCGTTGTCCGTCCGTCAGTCTTTCCGTCCGTCCGGAGCCATATCTTGGAAGTTCTTTGGCGGATTTCATTGAAACTTGGTATGAGTATAGTTATGGATAAGAGGATGATGCACGCAAAATGGCAATGAACATCATCTGTTAATAACAGAGTAATGGCCCTTTGTATCTTTAAAAAATGCTTTTTTGTGTCAAATATAACACTTTTGTGTCCAGAAGCATATTGGCGGGGGATTTCAATTCAACAAATTTGCTTGTTATTCTTATTTCAAGAGTGTCGGGCCAATTATCATTTAGCACATTCACAAGAGACTTGAAAAATATCTAGGATTTATAAAGATGTACTTTGTGATTTATCAAAAAACTCAAAGCAATGTTGCAACTTAATTCAAACAAGAGCTCTGCGGTCAGAGACTTTATGCCATCCCCCCAAACAGGGCCTTGACACAGGATTATATGTGTCACATTCACACATTTGTTTTCCCAGAGCAAGATACATGTGTTTTCCCAGAGCAAGACACATTTGTTTTCCCAGAACAAGACACATTTGTTTTCCCAGAGCAAGGCACATTTGTTTTCCTAGAGCAAGATACATTTGTTTTACCAGAACAAGACACATTTGTTTTCCCAGAGCAAGATTATTTGTTTTCCCAGAACAAGACACATTTGTTTTCCCAGAGCAAGACACATTTGTTTTCCCAGAGCAAGATACATTTGTTTTACCAGAACAAGGCACATTTGTTTTCCCAGAGCAAGGCACTTTTGTTTTCCCAGGGCAAGACACATTTGTTTTCCCAGAACAAGGCACATTTGTTTTCCCAGAGCAAGACACATTTGTTTTCCCAGAACAAGACACATTTGTTTTCCCAGAGCAAGGCACATTTGTTTTCTCAGAGCAAGAAACATTTGTTTTACCAGAACAAGGCACATTTGTTTTCCCAGAGCAAGATACATTTGTTTTCCCAGAGCAAGATACATTTGTTTTCTCAGAGCAAGATACATTTGTTTTCCCAGAGCAAGACACATTTGTTTTCCCAGAGCAAGACACATTTGTTTTCCCAGAGCAAGATACATTTGTTTTACCAGAGCAAGAAACATTTGTTTTACCAGAACAAGATACGTTTGTTTAACCAGAACAAGACACATTTGTTTTCCCAGAGCAAGATACTTTTGTTTTCCCAGAGCAAGATACATTTGTTTTACAAGAACAAGATACATTTGTTTTCCCAGAACAAGACACATTTGTTTTCCCAGAGCAAGGCACATTTGTTTTCCCAGAGCAAGATACATTTGTTTTCCCAGAGCAAGATACATTTGTTTTACCAGAACAAGATACATTTGTTTTCCCAGAGCAAGACACATTTGTTTCCCAGAGCAAGACACATTTGTTTTCCTAGAGCAAGATACATTTGTTTTCCCAGAGCAAGATACATTTGTTTTACCAGAACAAGGCACATTTGTTTTCCCAGAGCAAGATACATTTTTCCCCAGAGCAAGATACATTTGTTTTCCCAGAGCAAGGCACATTTGTTTTCCCAGAGCAAGACACATTTGTTTATCCCAGAGCAAGATACATTTGTTTTTCCCAGAACAAGACACATTTGTTTTCCCAGAACAAGACACATTTGTTTTCCCAGAACAAGACACATTTGTTTTCCCAGAGCAAGATACAGTTGTTTTCCCAGAGCAAGACACATTTGTCTTCCCAGAACAAGACACATTTGTTTTCCCAGAACAAGATACATTTGTTTTCCCAGAACAAGACACATTTGTTTTCCCAGAGTGCCGCACAAATATTTTGATGGAAGTTAAGTGTGATGTTTTGTATTCCCTGCATGACCTGAACCAGCATGATGTGAAAACAACAAAAATGTGTATCATGTGTAAGAATAAAAAAGACACAAAATTTAATTCTAATTTATTGAAGTGTTAAATATCAAGGAACGTTAGTTACAAACAAGTATAAATTCTTTCACCATTAACAACAAAATTCCGCTGAATGACCAGCATTCGATGTAAGGAACAGACATAAAAAAAAATATATACAAGGGATTAATCAAGTATCTACTACTAGAATAAAATATATTGTAAATGCAACTCTTTATTTATCACATATACAGGCAAATCTGATTTCTAATTCACCTAAATGTTCAAACAGGACAGTTTAAGGCTGATATTGGCGTAATGTGAACCGCATCGTGCGAAAATGGTTCTTAGGACAGAAACCAGCAGTGTACATGTAGCTCCAGATAATCCTCTGCATCATTGTACTCTGATGATGACACTTAATGTCCGCTAATAAGACCATATTTCCTTGCAGGACTTCATAGTGGACATGGTAGCTCTGGACCAGAATGCAAAAATGGTCTTGGGCCATGCTTTCTGCGTATGGCATAACACCCATTTTGAATGGCAGGGCTCATATAAAATTGGTTCACAATGCAGTCAGGTATGTAAATAACATATTCATGGAAGTAAAAATTACCGATTGAAGACTACCAGTCAAGAGTTACCCAAAATCCTTAACTGCAAATGATGTAATTATCATATGCAGGTTTGAAAAAAGTTGCAACTGAAGTGTTACATGTTTTATTGTACATGTCACATTCCCGATAAATTGCATAAATATTTCTTAATGATAATCAACCACTTTGTATTTATTAAAACGTTTCTACAACAGACTAAAAACAAACTTGTTTATATTTCTCTGAGTAAAAAAGCTCTCATAAAATAATACCTGAATTTTGCCTGATTCTAAATATTTCTATATTTGATTAATAAAATGGAAAAATAAATATATGGTAAGGAATGGTAGTTTATGAAATATAATTATTGAATGCATTATTCAAGAAAAAGCATGTATTAATATGAGATAAGTGTTACATAAACTATATAGTGTAAGTAGATTTGCAACAATAATAAACCTTTAAATGCGTAACAATATCATCTTTGCAAATGACATAAATGCAGTTTGTAAACAACAGACAAAAAATAATAATGAAGTGGACGGATCTGCAGACAAAAATTTACAGTAAATATATTAATAATAATATATACAAAATGTATGTGCAAAGAAAGCCAAAGATGGATGAAAACAAATGCATATATTTATATTGTATTGCTGCTGTGTTGTGTTGGTGATAAAAATATTGTTTTATTATCATTCTTAAAATTGAATAAGTTTTCAAAGAAAATGTCATTTTTGTTGAAAAGCTCAGTCACTATTCCATGGATACTGCATATTTTTCGAATAATTTTCTAATTATATTAACATAAAATATGCAAAATAAATTGTGCAAAAATTACAAACATTTGTACAAATTGATAACAATGCTTGTAATTAACATTCAGAAGCACTCTTATATAGGAACAAGGTACTCAAAATTAAAAAAACAATAACTCACTGCAAAATGTGAAAAGCTCAAATATTGAAAAATTCTAAATGGTATCACAAATTGCCTAAACTCATAACAAACATTTAATATGTTACAGGACAGTACCAAGAATGATTGTCAATATTCTAGTCACCTTCATATAGTGTGATGGGCGCTAGTTGCTTTGTGAACAAGAGTTCCAATTTATTACAAAATACTTCTTTTTTAAAGGTCTGGGTAATACATTTATCTGTGAAGGATGTATTAATTAGTTGTCCAAATAATGGCAGAGAAAATAACAACAAAAAAACATTGCAATTTGAGGATACCAGGTTTTCCAAATTTAACATACATGTATTTATCCAGTTTCATCAAAAATAATAAATAAGCAATATCAAGTATAAAGGTAAGGTGGATATTATGCACCCAGTTTGTTTTTTGAAACAGGCGTATAACCAAAAAATGTACAAAAAATATAATGGAAAGCAATGTTTCATGTTAAGAGAGTTGGCAAGTGCATTTCTATAGTAAAATGTGCAAATATGCAGAAAGAAATTATACCAAATTAATCATAGCTGATGTATCACTACAAACATAATTGCCAATAATAATTACAAGGAAAATTTAATTTTGATTTAAGTATCTTAAGCAGGATTCCAATACATAAAATCTGACTTAACAATAGTCCTGCAAGGATCAATAAGCTGTTTGTTTTCTTTAATAATAAATAAAAAAAAGATAAATACAACTTGTTTAACAATATTAGCAAAGTAGGCAGATGAAAGTTTATAGATCTATCACATGTTGTTATCACAGGTGACTCCCACAGATCTGATGTTATCACAGTTAACTAATTCTGCATGATGATACACACATCCTCCAGTGTCAGTATGCCCAGTCCTGCAGTTGTTACATCGGGATCTCCACGGACTTTGGAAGGCGTCCTCCCAGCTTTGTGACAACATCCTTCATCTCATTCACCTCTGGAAACAGAAAATATCTTTACCCTTTCAGCGCTGGAACTGAGTTTTAAAGGCTTTTGCAAACCGTTTGGATCCAGATGAGACGCCACAGAACGTGGCATCTCATCAGGATCCAAACTGTTTGTTATTCTGATAGTATTCTTTGAAAAAAAATCAAAGAAAAAGCTAATTTTAGAAATTCAGCAGACGACATTTTTGCAGACGACAGATTTCCCAGCATGCAAAGGGTTAACCTCACTGTTGGCCCAGATTAGCCTTGCCAGTCTGCGCAGGCTGATCAGAGAGAACACTTTCCGTCTGGACTGGATTTTTAATTATAAGAGGCTGTCTTGAAATGAAAAATTCCATATAAGTGAAAAGTGATGTCCCTTATTAGCCTGTGTAAGCACATGCAATCAGGCATGTTTTTTTCAAGAGTACGTCTCAATTATAATTACTCTTAAAAGAAGATAAAAAGCTATTGAAACAAGACTATTGCCAAGCAATAAAGTCCCCTACAGGCTCCAACATTGTCAGAAATTCCACTGTTGTCAGAATTGTTGTTGTTGCCATAGCAACCAGAATTTTTGACGTAGAAACAAAATGAAATGATGTGCATAATGTCCATATTGCCATCTATCCATGTTTTAATTTTCATGAAAAAATATTAAAAACTTTAAAAGTTATCGCAGAATCCAAAATACCACCATTTTCAGCAGTATTTCTAGTCTATTTGTTGCCATAGCAACCAGAATGTTTGACGTAGGAACAAAATGAAATGATGTGCATAATGTCCATATTGCCATCTATCCATGTTTCAAGTTTCATGAACAAATATTAAGAACGTAGATCCAGAAAAGTGTGACTGACTGACAGACTGACTGACAGACTGACTGACAGATGCTCCGCAAACCATAAATCCCTTCCGGTGAAACCCGAAGGGGACAAAAACATATAAATGTAATGTGTCATAAATTTTAATGGTTGAAAATCCAACATTCCAATATGTTTGAGTAACCGATATTAATGCATTAAATTGCAATACAAATTTTATAAAATAGTGCTTATGGGTTAAGGGTATGAACTTTTTTGATCAAATCTAGTAGTAAACTATGGAAACAACCTTACTTTCAATTTTGTTTGTTTAGTGAGATTTTTTGCTGTTTTAAAAAAGTATTGAAGTCATATATCACGGTAGTCAGAATTCACACTTTTCCTTGGATAACTGGTTTACCAGTATTCAATACATATTGTGTCATACATATGCCAGAAAATAATAATTGCCCTCCTTAAACCAAAGAATGGCGGTAAAAGGATATCAACAAATCCTAACACATGTTAGGGATCAAACCCAGAAATCCATGACCGATATTGTTTTTTTTCAGCAAACCTCAAAAAAATTGCAACAGAAAATGTTTTTAGTGATTTGGACTCTTGCATATGCTATCTATTATATTTAATAAAATCGCCATTGATAGGTCAAGAGCAAAAATTGGTTTTTTGCCTCTAAAATATGACATTTTTAGAGTATTTTTTTTAGAAATAACAATGAATATTATGAACACTGTTCTTTACATATTTGTTGTTGTTGTATGTTACTCGCGATGCAAACTTGTGACACTGCATTTGCATGTTTAGAGTAATACATATGTAATAAACATAATTGGAATTTAGTGAAATGACCTTGACCTTGAGAATTTGACTTTGGCCAAACCCACGGACAGTAAACCAAATATAGTACATTGTCCACTTTATACATCGGTATCAGATACGTCCAGTTCATTTAGCAAACTATTCGAGCAACTCGATCCTTTGAATTCTTTACACGCTATGGAGCACTCAAGTCCATGTTTTCTGCACGAACACCGCTTACTGTCACAGTTCGTTTTGCACTTGCATCTGATGATTGCCATGAGTTCTCATGGTGCGGGCGGCATGTCTGTCCTGACTGGAACAAAGAGCCCATTATCCAGCTTCCATCCCCAGCAACATGGATCTTGTTTCGACTCTCCTATCCAATCTCCTATTTTAAGACGGGCGTGAAGACAGTGAAACTTTGCGGAAGCAGATGTAGGTGGTAAGGTATGGATTTCCACAGTTTTGCGGTTGTTGATGGCCTTTTCCTTGAAAAGTCGTAGGCGTAGGCTGTTTAAATTATCAACGCTTGACCCGCCATATAGTGCTACTATAATTCTCTCACCTACGCACGTCACCTGTTCTTGATGTATGCATTCCTGGAAGTGGCTTATGTCATTCTGTAACACTTCGCATGATCTCACTTTTTTCAATGCGTCTCCTTTGCCAATTCCAAAAATTTGCGAAGTTGTATCACATCCTGTTAAGGCATGCACAGGTGGAAGTAAATTACAGCTGCGCTTACCCAGAACAGTTTTGGTTTTCTTACACTCCAAACCTTACCTTTGCGTTAGACCAACGTGTCTGTCTGACCGGAAGACTATATAATTGTCCTCTAGCACTGCATGGTAGCACAGGAGCACCAATAAGTCTGTGTCTTCACCAATCAGTGTCGCTTTCTTTCAGGAAGCCCATTCAACAGCTGTTTTTACAATAGTAACAGCGGCATCAGCTGCAGCATGTACTACCTTACATTCAATGGTTTGAAGACTGGCACCAAGACGGACGGACGGACAGACGCGGGGTATACCATAATACGTCCCGTCATAGACGGGCGTATAAAAATTAATGAAGAAGGGATCCTCCATCAAGTATGTATACCATATTCTCATCCGATTCAGGATTAGCAACACAGTCACCCAAGCAACATATAGCTTCTGCAAGTGTGGCCTTTTGGGCTTCTCTAATGCATCCAGTGTTGTCAAATAATGATGCAGGAACTGGGCACAATTTATGATTGAAGACATTACCCATATCATCTGCTTGACTCGTTGCCGCTTCTAACAGACGTTGGAATAGAAGTTGTGGTCTTACAGGTACAATTTGGTTTCAAGCTTGCAACACAGAATGCGTTTTTAATGTCACCACTTGTCGACCTTTCTTGAATGAAACATCCATCACATTCTGACCTTTGAGTTCATTAATTATGGCGCTACCAATTTCTTGTACTTGATGGACATTCACATCATCTGTTGACGTAACCCCAGTTTCAATGTTTCTAAAGGAATTCACTGCTGCAAATGGCTTTCGTTCATCCAAGAATGTCAAAATTGTATGCCGATCTTTCGTGTCGCTTTCTTGTCTATTTTTGAAACACTCTTTAAGTTGCTCACTTGTAATATACTAGTATTCCGTAACACTTAACGCTTGCATCAACGCGTTTACTGCTGCACATACGGGCATTGAAAGTGACCACTTAGCTCTCTGAACTTCCGTCATTCCTTTTCCTCTTGTCATACCACCAGTAGATTTTAGAGTCCTCATCAGAGTCTGCTCGATTGTCAAATCAGTAGCCAACCCAGCCCAGTAGCGATCACTCCGTCATATCACATACACCATTTATGATTTTTTCATAAATTACTGGGTGCGTTTCTTGTAGCTCATTCATTTGTTGAAGGTAGACGTATGCTGACTTAACATACAAAGTATGCGCTGATGTGGCCAGATAAGGAAGCATACGTTCAACTGACTGAAGGTGCAAGTCCGAATTACCCGTTCTCTCTGCTTAAATGAATTGCCTGAGTATTTCAATCATCTTAAGGTATTGGATCCACAAAGCTGATGTCGGGTATGATTTTAGTTCCAGTATTTTCGAGTCTAATTTCATTTTGACATTTTGAAAAACTTTGTTTTCTTTCACACTAGCAGGTGCTATTTCTTTGTTGATTGACTTGTCGTACAGAACTGATATTGTCTTGAGTTCCTTGAGGTCGCTTTGAGTGTCTATGGCCTCTGAGCGATATCCAGCTAGATCTTCTTGTGCTACATCAACTGACTCGGAAACTTTTTCTACAGATGTCCGATTGTTCTCTATCGGTAATGGTATCCCATATATGTCCAAGGTAAGCATCATAACGAGTGCCGAATAAGCCAACAGATGCCCACCCACAGCCCTAGACACCGCCTTTCCGCTCATATGATCTACCGTGTTTAATGCGTAAACAGTTCCTAATGCATCTTGTAATCCGGTTGCTTGCATAAGATGGCCTACATTTCCGAGAAAACTCATTTGGAGGTGAACCCCTCCTAGTATGAAAACAACATCTTTTAATGGTCTGTCATTGTTCTCGCTTTGTAAAATGAATGTTGCTTTCCAATAAAGAGGTTGATCGAATGTGACAACCAGCTTAGTTTGGTATTTTGTAGCCTCTGTAGACACTAAATATAATGTTGAGTAAATACAGGACAAATCACTTGGGTTTAGGTCGATCATAGGTAGGAACTTGATAGAAGATCTGCCGGGGAAATACCCTTCTTCTACGGCTTGCATGAATCCTGACCATCCAGGGGTTATGGACTTGAGTGGCCGAACAACTTCTAACAAGATATCCTGGCAGTCTGTTGGGTCCTCTTCATTTCTGATTTTTAAACTTTTCAGAAGTAGACTTGGGAGTTCTAATGGAGCCTTGTAAAACTTAATATTGATCGTGCTCGAAGAAACAAGGTCTTCATTAGAAACATTAATTCATGGTATAGGCATTTCTTCTTTGACACCAGGGGTAACGGCGGATATGATCCACATACCATGAAATGTGTCATGTCCATCCAACGTTCTAACATTGTGATCAACATTGTCAGCAGCAAACTGAATGAAATTTGATGGCATCACTCCTGAAATCTGAGTTCCATTTTGAACAGCGGCACTTGACTCAAATTTCATGACTTCTTTATATGAGGTACAGAAACCCAATTTGTTCAGAATATCAATTAAAAAACGCGAAGAATACTGATTGTGCAATTGCACGGCAAGACCAAGTTGCAATGGAGGAAGTGTCATTCGCAGTCTGACAGATTGCACAATAGCTTGTCCTATAGAAGCAACCTTGACGGGAGTTGTCTTCTTTGGTAAGAGGGTCAGCAGAAATGTCCTCAGTGAGTCTGGTAAGTACTCAATGTTTTTTTCAAGATCAGAAATGTCTTGTGGTGGAGGGTAAAATGCCTTCGACACACGTATATCTTTAATATCACTTTGGATTAGTTTCGCCGCTGTTTGAATAATTGATATTTTCTTTTGTGATGGATCCAAGTCTTTGTGTTGCTTTTAAAATTCATTTAATATAGTGCAGACTGTTTTTTTTAAAGTAACAATATTAGGAATTCCATTTATCTCGGTGATAACTATCTGATCATTAAATTGTTCTATTAATTTCTTTTTCATATACACCTCACTGTATGCACGGTCTGGATATAAATCATCCATCTGTTTCACAAGGTCAATAATACTTGTTTGCTCATCGTTGTTTTCTTCTAATCTTTGTGTTACAGTCAGAAATGCTTCACTCTGTCTTTGATTCTCTGGGGGCCCTTTTGGAGACTTAATGGGAATTTCAGATTCAGTTTGTTTGCTGATGGGTTTCTGTCGTCCAGTTTGAAAGTTAACACTGCACGTTTGATGATATAGTGCATCTGTAGCTGGTACATCTTGTGCATACTCCAATCGTGCCAGGACCTGATTTCCCCATTCATCATCTCTGTTTAATGACCGTTGTCATATTCTATTTTTGAAATCAAACGTTCAAACTGGAAATACATCCAATCCCCGTTTGTTTCCACTAGTTTTCCTGCCTTGTCCGCAAAATAAAAATAAACAATGTGTTTCAAAGTCAAATCCACTGCCCGATCGCAAACGTCTTTACTCTTCTGACAAATTCTGATCAGGGTTTTTGGAATGCCTAAGTTCTTTTTGTCTGCAAAAGTCTCGCCCACACATTGTTTGCACGGTTAATCATGGTATAACAGTGAAGGTGAGACCCAGTGTATGTGCTAAAGCGTTGATAGCATCACATCCTTTCTGGCGTAGAACAACTGTGGGCTGTCCGTCTTCTAGAAAGGCGTCGCAGAATATGCAACTCATTTTTGGACCCTGAAATAGACGTAAAAATCGGTAACTGAGCAAAATATCCCACAGATAACAAGAAAGAAGAACGGATGAGATTTTGGATCTTTCATGATGAAGCTAATAATGAAAATACCCAAGCTTTCTTTGCATACACTTCGTCAAAATGTTTTAATGTATTGCATTTATAATAAACTGCACTAAAATGTCATTGAAATGTAATGTGTGGATGATTGGCACGTATAAATGATGATTAATTTAAACAAGAGCACCGCCTTGCGGGTGCAGACCGCTCATCTATTTTCTTTTTAAAGGTGAAGGGACTCTCATTTTCAATCACAAAGGAGGGAGGAGTGGAGTGAAGAGGGGTGTATAGTGTGGGGTTGTGGACATTTATTACATTATCTTCCAAAAAAGCGAAAAAAAAAAAAAAAAAAAAAAAATCGGGGGGGGGGGGGGGTATAGTGTGAGGGTGTGGTGATAATTTGTGAGATGATCTTAAAAAAAAATAAAAAAAAAATAAAATAAAAAAAAAAATTTGGGGGGGGGGGGTGGGGGGGTGGGGTGGGGGTATAGTGTGAGGGTGTGGTGGTCATTTGTGAGATGATCTTATAAAAAAAAAAAAAAAAAAAAAAAAAATTAGGGGGGGGGGGGGGGGAGGGGGGGAGGGGGGGGAGGGCACGGGGGATGGTTTGGGTGAAGTCTATTGTGGTATGTCAGGTAAGAGTAGTTTCATCAAAGTATCAATCAAATCTAATCATAAATAAAGAAGTTATGGCAATTTTAGCAAAATTTAATAATTTGACCTTGAGAGTCAAGGTCATTCAAAGGTCAAAGTAAAATTCAAGTTGCCAGGTACAGTAACCTCATGATAGCATGTAAGTATTTGAAGTTTGAAAGCAATAGCCTTGATACTTCGAGTGGATCGAAACACAAAATTTAACCATATATTAAAAGTTACTAAGTCAAAAAAGGGCCATAATTCCGTAACAATGACAACCAGAGTTATGCAACTTGTCCTTTTACTGTACCCTTATGATAGTTTGTGAGTGTTCCAAGTATGAAAGCAATATCTATGATACTTTAGGGGTAAAGTGACCAAAACATAAATCTTAACCAAATTTTCAATTTTCTAAGTATAAAGGGCCCATAATTCCGTCCAAATGCCAGTCAGAGTTACATAACTTTGCCTGCACCGTCCCCTTATGATAGTTCATAAATCTTGCAAGTATGAAAGCAATAGCTTTGATACTGTAGGAATAAAGTGGACCTAAACACAAAACTTAATCAAATTTTCAATTTTCTAAGTATAAAAAGGGCACATAATTCTGTCAAAATGCCAGTCAGAGTTACATTACTTTGCCTGCACAGTCCCCTTATGATAGTTAGTAAGTGTTGCAAGTATGAAAGCAATAGCTTTGATGCTTAAGGAATAAAATGGACCTAAACACAAAACTTAACCAAAATTGTCAATTTTCTAAGTATAAAAAGGGCACATAATTCTGTCAAAATGCATGCCAGAGTTATCTAACTTTGCCTGCCCAGTCCCCTCATGATAGTAAGTAAGTGTACCAAGTTTGAATGCAATAGCATTGATACTTACTGAGAAAAGTGGAACTAAACGCAAAACTTAACCAAAATTTGCAATTTTTTAAGTATAAAAAGGGCACATAATTCTGTCAAAATGCACGCCAGAGTTATCTAACTTTGCCTGCCTAGTCCCCTCATGATAGTAAGTAAGTGTACCAAGTTTGAATGCAATAGCATTGATACTTTCTGAGAAAAGTGGACCTAAACGCAAAACTTAACCGGACGCCGACGCCAACGCCAACGCCAACGCCGACGCCGACGCCAAGGTGATGACAATAGCTCATAATTTTTTTTCAAAAAATAGATGAGCTAAAAAACAATTTTTTACCCAAATAGGATTCCATAGTCTTATTTTTTTTTAAATAATGCCCTGTATGTTTTATTTTTACTTTTCAACATATACATAATATTGGTACCTCATCCAATGCATGCTGGTAAATTATCACCATAATACAACAAAACTGACACAAATAAACACATATCTTGTTTCAATGATAAAAAAAACAAGCCTCGTGTATTATGACGTCAACAATACCAATCGTGACGTAGTAACTATAAATATTGCGTAAATCTTAATACAAAGCGGGTAAAATTACGAGGGATAAAGGTAAATGTTTTATCTTTACATCGTTGCACCTTTTGTATGTTAATAGAATACAAAGTTACTTACATTTTTATCACAATCGTTGACAGATGGATCCCTGATTGATTCTGGTTGTAATTTCCAGTGACAACTTTCGTCATAGTAAACGCAAGCATGGTGGTAAATAATGGCCTAACAATCAAACACAGTAAAGACGATTTACTTATATTAATATTTCTTAAACGGCTTCGAATTTTCATGGCAATTTTGTTTGTAATATGTATTTATTCATGGGCTACATGATGCAATTGATTTTATTTCTGTTGCAATTTGTTTGAGGTTAAACAGTACATGTCCTGGACTACAGGATAATTTTCTTTGTAGTCCAGCAGTCTAGCGAGCAAACAAAGTTTCTTCTTACTTTCTCTCTTTTATTTGCATTTCAAGACTTGAAGGAAATCTATGTCATCCCTGCTTAACATTCCTGTTACCACATGCATAGTTTCATGCTAACCGTTGGATGAAGACTTACACATGTTCTTTTTTATGGTATTGAAAACACTCAATTTCAACCACATTGACCAGTGGATTTGCTTGTTACATGTTAACTTTGATTAAACAACATTGACCAATGGATTTGCTAGTTACAAGTTTACTTTGATTTCAACCACATTGACCAATAGATTTGCTTGTTACATGTTTACTTTGATTTCAACCACATTGACCAATGGATTTGCTTGTTACATGTTAACTTTGATTAAACAACATTGACCAATGGATTTGCTAGTTACATGTTAACTTTGATTTCAACCACATTGACCAATAAATTTGCTTGTTATATGTTAACTTTGATTTCAACCACATTGACCAATGGATTTGCTTGTTATATGTTAACTTTGATTTCAACCACATTGACCAATAAATTTGCTTGTTATATGTTAACTTTGATTTCAACCACATTGACCAATGGATTTGCTTGTTACATGTTATCTTTGATTTCAACCACATTGACCAATGGATTTGCTTGTTACATGTTAACTTTGATTTCAACCACATTGACCAATGGATTTGCTTGTTACATGTTAACTTTGATTTCAATCATTTAAATATAAGCACCCTAATCCCAAGACTGAGCTAAAATTTATCACATATGTGGGGCCTGGTCGATGTGTGTGAGTAATTTGCCCCAAACTACATAAAATCAAACCCTGTTCAAGATTATCCCTTTACCACTCCAGCACTTGATTTGATGGGTTTCTAGTCCTTTCCAAACTCAAATTAAATTTAAGAACTTTCTTATTATGTTCAACTTTTAAAGGCTTCATTTCTAACCCTTATATAATGATGAGCAGCAAACAGCATAAAACCTAAACAAACAGCAAGTTACTCGCAGGCTGTTCTGGTTTTATATGCTGTTTGCACATAGCCATTTTCACTTTGCTTCTGAGTGGGAAAGGGTTAATATACTAGGAAAGCAATAAAGGTATAATTGAACAGCATAAAACCTAAACAGACTGCGAAACAGACTGCCAGTTACTAGCAGGCTGTTCTGGTTTTATGCTTGTTGCAAATAGCCATTTTCACTTTGTTTCCAAGCAGAAACGGATTAAAACATGCCACATACGATGTTTGAGTTCTGTGTTCTCCATGGTGAGTTCGTTATTGCGTGCAGACAGGAAGATGGCGTCCTGTATGGAGTCCTCCAGCAGATGGCGATAGCGCTGCTCTATGGCCGCCTTCTGTTCCTCAAACATCTCACGGTAGTTACGGAACGTCTGAAACACGAGTCTGCCATGTGCACATTTGGAAATAATTTAAAGGATTGTGTTATATAGAGTTGTATTAGTGTTGTGTTATATCGGGTTGTGCTATACACATGAAGATACATGTAAATAGGATCTTTCCATATGTTCGACATAAAAGTACACAAAAGGTTGTGTTTATTATCAATAGAACCTGTAAAATTGTTGTTGCATACCACATTAAATTAGTTACGTTTATGGATTTTTAACTAGATAGGTAAAGGAGTGAATTTGCCAAATCTCCATAACAGAGGAATCTTCCAAAGACCCAAAAAAAGCCTCCCTAAGGCCCATGAATTTTAATATTGAAACATATAATTAATCACTTAAAATTTGTGCAAACACAATTTGCAATTCAAAAGTATGAAACAAGTTGAAAGATAGTGCTAAGATAATGAAGGTATGCCGTGTCACTGTGATATTGATTTTATGCTTTTCAATGCGATCCTTTGCGCCACCATCTGGGAAAACAGGGTTAAATGCATGCGGGTAAAGTGTCATCCCTGAGGAGCCTTTGCAGTCTGCAGACGACTGGAAAAAAAAAATCCTTAAAACAACAAGAGCTGTCTCCATCTGAAGACATATGACCCCAAAAAATGCTTTTTTTCAAAACCTAAACGCAGATTTTGAAACCTAAGTTCAAGGTCAAGGTTAAAGAGGTCAAAATTTGTGTGTGTATGGAAAGGTCTTGTCCATATTAACATGCATACCAAATATGAAGGTTACATCTGAAGCGACATAGAAGTTATGAGCATTTTTCGAGCAGAAACGCAATTTTTTGATGATTCAAGGGCCGTAACTAAGAAGTGCCTGGGTAAATTTGGCTGATTATCAAACTTAACCAAGATGTTATTGCCTTACACATTTTTATGAAGTTTGGTGTAGATCCGATGACAATTGCTTATTAGTTATTAAGCGGAAATGAGAAAAAACATAATATTTCAATAATTCAAGGGCCGTAACTCAGGACCAAGAGGTTCAATTTAGGTGATTATCGAACTTGTCTTAGATGTTATGACCTGACACATTTCCATGAAGTTTGGCAAAGATCCTATGACATTTGCTCAAGTTATTGAGCAGAAACGAGAAAAAACTTAATTTTTCAATGATTCAAAGGCAGTAACTCAGGAGTGTCTGGGTCAATTTTGCCGATTATCAAACTTGACCTACATATTATGACCTGACACATTTTCATGAAGTGTGGCAAAGATCCTATGAATTTGCTCCAGATATTGAGCGGAAACGAGAAAAAACGCAATTTTTCGATGATTCAAGGACTGTTACTCAGTGTCTGGGTCAATATGGCCGATTATCGAGTTTGACTTAATGATATTGCCTGTCACATTTTCTTTAAGTATGGTGAAGATTCAATGACAATTGCTGGAGTTATTGAGCGGAAACAAGAAAAAAGCAATTTTTCAATGATTCAAGGGATGTAACTCAGGAGTGTCTGGGTCAATTTGGCCGATTATTGAACTTGACCTAGATGCTATTGCCTTACACATTTTCATTAAGTGTGAAAAAGATCCTATGATATTTGCTCGAGTTATTGAATGGAAACGAGTAAAAACACAATTTTAAGATGATTCAAGGGCCATCACTCAAAAGTGTCTGAGTCAAATTGGCCCATTATCGAACTTGACCTAGATGTTATTGCCTTTTACATTTTCATGAAGTTAGGTGAAAATCTAATGACAATTGCTCAAATGATTGAGCAGAAACAAGACAAAAAACAATTTTACGATGATATAAGGGCCCTAACTTAGGAATGTCTGGGTTAATTTAGCCGATTATCAAACTTGACCTTGATGTTATTGCCTTACACATTTTCATGGAGTTTGGTAAAGATCTAATGATAATTGCTTGACTTATTGAGCGGAAACTAATCCGGACTGACAGACAGACAGACGGACGGACTAACTAACATAGCGATTTTAATATCCCCCAAGAACCTATGTTCTGGGGGCATAAAAAAACCCATACAAGCGGAAAGTTTTGTCCCTGATTTGCTTGTCGGACTACACAGGCTAATCTGGGACATCATTTAATGCACATGCATAAAGCCCAGTTTTCCAAGAATGAGGCTTATGTGACTGACAGTATCAGTGGTATTGCTTTTATTCTCCTGAACACAGATCCATTAATAAGATACCCATACTTGATCATTCTATTGATCCCCCTACCTGATAGTTCTATTGATCCCCCTACCTGATAGTTCTGTTGATCCCCCTTCCTGATAGTTCTATTGATCCCCCTACCTGATAATTCCATTGATCCCCCTACCTGATAGTTCTATTGATCCCCTACCTGATAACTCTATTGATCCCCCTACCTGATAGTTCTATTGATCCCCCTACCTGATAGTTCTGTTGATCCCCCTACCTGATAGTTCTATTGATCCCCCTACCTGATAATTCCATTGATCCCCCTACCTGATAGTTCTATTGATCCCCTACCTGATAACTCTATTGATCCCCCTACCTGATAGTTCTATTGATCCCCCTACCTGATAGTTCTATTGATCCCCCTACCTGATAGTTCTATTGATCCCCCTACCTAACAGTTCTATTGATCCCCCTACCTGATAGTTCTATTGATCCCCCTACCTGATAGTTCTGTTGATCCCTCTACCTGATAGTTCTGTTGATCACCCTACCTGATAGTTCTATTGATCCCCCTACCTGATAGTTCTGTTGATCCCCCTACCTGATAGTTCTATTGATCCCCCTACCTGATAGTTCTGTTGATCCCCCTACCTAATAGTTCTATTGACCCCCCTACCTGATAGTTCTATTGATCCCCCTACCTGATAGTTCTATTGATCCCCCAACTGATAGTTCTATTGATCCCCCTACCTGATAGTTCTATTGATCCCCCTACCTGATAGTTCTATTGATCCCCATACCTATAGTTCTGTTGATCCCCCTACCTGATAGTTCTATTGATCCCCCTACCTGATAGTTCTGTTGATCCCTCTACCTGATAGTTCTGTTGATCACCCTACCTGATAGTTCTATTGATCCCCCTACCTGATAGTTCTGTTGATCCCCATACCTGATAGTTCTATTGATCCCCCTACCTGATAGTTCTGTTGATCCCCCTACCTAATAGTTCTATTGACCCCCCTACCTGATAGTTCTATTGATCCCCCTACCTGATAGTTCTATTGATCCCCCTACCTGATAGTTCTATTGATCCCCCAACTGATAGTTCTATTGATCCCCCTACCTGATAGTTCTATTGATCCCCCTACCTGATAGTTCTATTGATCCCCATACCTATAGTTCTGTTGATCCCCCTACCTGATAGTTCTATTGACCCCCCTACCTGATAGTTCTATTGATCCCCCTACCTGATAGTTCTATTGATCCCCCTACCTGATAGTTCTATTGATCCCCCTACCTGATAGTTCTATTGATCCCCCTACCTGATAGTTCTATTGACCCCCCCCCCTACCTGATAGTTCTATTGACCCCCCCTACCTGATAGTTCTATTGATCCCCCCTACCTGATAGTTCTATTGATCCCCCTACCTGATAGTGCTGTAACTGCTGCAGCTCCAGCTCCTCCTTGTGCAGTCTGTGGATCTCCTCCAGCTCTCTGGCCAGACGAGCCTTCTCCTGCTGCAGGCACTGGATCTACAGAAAACAGGGGACAGGAAAATGAGCTGAATTCTGGGAAATAAGGGCTAAATGCATGTGCATAAACTTTTTGCCTTAAGTAGAATTTTTTGTTTCAAGGAAATCTCTTCTGAACAAAAATCCAGTCTAGGCAAAACATGTCTTCCCTGATTAGCCTGTGCAGACTATACTGGCTAATCTGGGCTAACGCTTTTCTGGGCTAACACTTTAGGCACATGCATTCAGTCCTGTTTTTCCAGAGAGAAGGATAGAACTGTCTGTTAAACAGTAATGCCTGCTCTTGGTTTAAAACAATATAGAGAAAGGACATGTTAAAAAGGCAACTGAATAAATCAAGGGTCGTATCTCTACATTTAACAGGGCAATTAGTAGTTTTGTCAATGTATAGAGCAATCTAGAGACATTGTTAAAATTGCCAAATTCTAGTAAAGTGGGGTCATAACTCTGCATTTAATTGGGGATATTTGTTGATAATCCTAATAAGCATTAAGATATTAAAACCATCAAGTTTGGTGAAAACTATATGAAATCTGTTGGACTTCTAACATGAAAACAGAAAAAAATGACAATTCAATTTCAGAAAAATCATGGGCCTTTATTTAAAAAGTCCTGAAGAGATTTGGCTGTTGTAGCTTTTTTCAACTAGGACGTGATGTTATAAATATACATTTTTCTGTATTGGTGAGGAATGGGAGAAATATTGGATGAAGAGAATGGCTTGTAACTCAACAATTCCAGGGGTGAATTGTAAACCCTGATATAGATACAAATCCTACCAACATTATCAGAAAGTTTTGTGAAAATTAGATATACATTGTAGCACTAAAGACAACAGTAACAAAAGTGATATAATGCAAACAGGTGGTAGTTAAAAAGGTTCTTCTGGAAACCTTAACTTCCGTTATACTTTGGGGAAATTTTTATTTAAATGTTTTTATTATAATTTCATTGACCAACTGTTAAATAAGGACATAATAATCATTTAAGCAATAATTTTTTGTTTAAACCATGTTAATATTAAAATACCTAAATACATTCAGCCTCAGACTTGAAGACTTCTATGAATTTTAAGAGTTTGCTTTTAAGTTTTTTCTAGGGATCTTTGTGACAACTGACAGACATACAGCAAACCAATATTACCTTTGAAAAAAGTGGTGAACTAGTGTGAACTCAGTTCAAAAAGTGTACCAGTTCTGCCAAACACCAACATATAGCACAATTCTAACCACCACAAAGCCAATATTACACTCACCTGCAGTGTGACAACAGACTTCTCCGCCACCATCTCGGCGACCTTGACCTCGAGGTCCTCCCCCTCCTTGGCGGTGTACCCCTTTCCATTGGCGGCCCGGGCTTGGATCTGCGCTCGCTCGGCCTCCACGTCAAGCTTCACCCTCTCCAGCTCCTCCGTCACCAGAGACTTGTTGGCCTCCTCCAGACGATGACGCTCCTCCAGCTTGTAACAACATTAGAAAACTTTTAATACTTTCAGTGCTGGAACCGAATTTAGAAGGCCTATGCAAACAGTTTGGATCCAGATGAGACGCCACAGAACGTGGTGTCTCATCAGGATCCAAACTGTTTGCTATTCTGATAGTATTCTTTGAAAAAAAATCAAAGAAAATGCTAATTTTATAAATTCAGCAGATGACATTTTAGCAGACGACAAATTTCCCAGCATGCAAAGGGTTAATACACTACATACACAATTCTTAACCAATTAGATAACAATTTAGACCCTTTTGAAGTCCCTCAGACAATCAAATTAAATAAAAGAAGGCTTCATTTAAAACCTAAAGATTCTAATGAGCATCAAACAGTATAAAACCTGAACGGCCTGCAAGCTTGTTGCATATAGCCATTTTCAATTTGCTTCTGCTCGGGAAAGTGTGAATACTTATGCACAGATATTTAATTTGTGTAATTTGTATACTGCTATTAATTTATACAAATTGGTAGTAGTCTTTGATTAAACTTGAGCCTTGCTCTCAGAAAGCAGTGCTCAATTCATCACGTGCATACATTGACTACCAGATTGGCCTATGGCCAGATTGACTTCCCAGATCGGCCTATGGCCAGATTGACGTCCCAGATTGGCCTATGCAGCCAACAAAGGCGTATCAGAGACAACACTTTCCGCCTTATTGATTTTTTTTTAAATCTCTTCTTAGCAAAATCCCATCTAGGTGGAAGGTGTTGTCCCTGATTAGCCTGTGCAGACTGAACAGGCTAATCTGGTTTGACACTATACGCACATGCATTAAGGGCCATTTTAATATAAATCTACATAATCAATTATATCAAACCTCAACTTTCTGTCGGAGTTCAGCGGAGCCTTTCATGTTGGTCATCTGAGACTTTGCCCCCTGTAACAATCAAGCATAAAAGGCTATTAGTGTTTTATCTTTTGTTTTACTGGGGTGCCACCTCAAAATTTTGAAAATAAAACACAAGTATATGTGTCGCGTTCTGAGAAAACTGGGCATAATGCATGTGTGTAAAGTGTCATCCCAGATTAGCCTGTGCAGTACACACAGGTTAATCAGGGACGACACTTTCCGCCTTTGTGAAATTTTTCGTTTCAATTAAGTCTCTTCTTAGCAAAAAACCAATTAAGGCGGGAAGTGTCGTCCCTGATTAGCCTGTGCAGACTGCACAGGCTTACCTGAGACCACACTTTACGCACATGCATTATGCCCAGATTTCTCAGAACACGACGCATATAATGACGTTACTTTTGTGAGCTCAATTCGAATCCTCTACAGTACCTGTTTTTCCATGTTTTGTTTCTCCTGGACCTCCACCAGGGCGTGTTTCAGATGTTTGAGCTTCTCTGTCTCCTGTTTGAGGGCCTCCTTCAGCTTGTGTATGGCTGTCACACGAGACTTGTTCTCCGACTCAGAGGCCTTACCTGTCAGTATATGGCATGGTATTGTACTTGACATGGAAATCATGGGTGAAGGCTCAGGACTTACTCTGCCGTTCGCCAAATTAGCCAATGGCTACAAATTGAACTATTTGGCTAAAGACAATTCTATTGGCTACAACTTTTTCTTCATTTAAACTTAAAAATAGCCCAAAATAGAAGAATTTTGCCAAAACAAGGCCAATTTGGCTAAAGAAATGTTTGAGCCAGGGGAAGCCCTGCTGAAGGCAATAATGGGCAACAAAGTGGACGTCAGAAACTAACCCATGTATAGCACTCTTTTGTGTGCACAAAAAAATAATCCTCTTATTTCTGCTGGTTTAAAAATTGCAAGAAAACAACGTGTTCTTTGTTTACAGGCAATATTGTCTATTGTTCGTCTACTCCAATACAACAAACATTTATATTTTAAATTATGGGCTGAAAAAGGTGCCACATTATTGCATCAAAATAATAACTCATTTACATTTTCAGGAATTTCAAACGCACTGGAAAGCTGTTTTTCTTATTCATTTTACCATGGTTTTCATATTATCATATTGATTAATTAACAGAGAGACAGATACTGGTATTAACCCTTTCCCCATCAGAAGCAAATTAGTAAACAGAGAGACTGACACTGGTATTAACTCTTTCCCCATTAGAAGCAAAGTGAAAATGGCTTTTGCAACAAGCATCAAACCAAAACAGTCCGTGAGCAACTCGCAGTCTGTTCAGGTTTTATGCTGTTTGCTGCTCATCAGTATCTAAGGGTTGGCAATGAAGCGTTTAAAACTTGAATTTAGTCAGAAAGTCTATAATTAACTTTCTAAGTGACTACAAATGCTTCAAAATACGTTTCTAAAGGGTAAAGGGTTAACTTCTTCATAGCTATTGCTACAAAGCCAGCCCATACCTTTCTCAGCAAACTTGGAGTACTCTGCAATCTTCTGCTGCAGCTCTGCCTTCAGACTGTCCACACTAGACCTCTTGTCTTTGTAGGCCACAGTGGCCTGTAGGATACATGGCAATAAGAATTTCAATAAAATGTTTTGGTTGACTTTTTGTCCTTACGTGTTCTTTCAAAACTGAAAACACCTGTTAATTTGACATAAAGAGAAAATTGCAATCAATGCTCAATCTTAATAACAGTACTGAATGCTGACCCTTGAGACTCACACAGGTATGTCAAAACTGTTTATACTAGTACCTTGTTTGAAGCAACTTTCAATCTTAAGTGTCTTCTATTTCTACCAGAATTAAGCGAAAAGGATATGTTAATAATGCACCGTGGGTGGATTTCTAAAATCAATTGGAGACACTCCGACATTCTTGCATCCACTCACCCTTATAACAGAGCAGACACATGCCTACCCACCAACATATCTCAAAATACGGAATATAATCAATATCATAGCCCAGCATTCTTGTGTCCACTCGTCACATAACCTAATATTCTTGCCCCAACTCACCAGTAAATCACTGTATTCTCAAGCCCACATTCACCTCAATATCCCAACATGCTTGTGTCTGCTGACCAACATTTTCCATCATTCTAATATCCACTCATCGCATTGCTCACCATTCCCACATAAACTCACCCAAAATATCTGCATTTTTGTGCCCACTCACCATTATAGACCAGCATTATTGTGTGCACTCACAGCCAGAGGTCTCATGGCAACTAACCCTTACATCCCAGCATTCACAAATCCAGTCACCCACATTTACCACTATTCTCACGCCCCCTCACCCACATATTTCAGCATTCTATTGCCTTCTCATCCTCTAAGCCCGGCATACTCACATCCACTTATCCATATATTACAACATTCTGAATTCCACTCATCCTTATATCCCACAATACTACAAACTACTTACCCACATCTCCAACCAAATGACCCACATCTCCCACCAACTGACCCACATCTCTCACCTACTGACCCACATCTCCCACCAACTGACCCACATCTCCCACCAACTGACCCACATCTCCCACCAACTGACCCATATCTCCATCCAACTGACCAACATCTCCCACCAACTGAACCACATCTCCCACCAACTGACCCACATCTCCCACCAACTGACCCACATCTATCATCAACTGACCCACATCTCCCACCAACTGACCCACATCACCCACCAACTGACCCACATCACCCACCAACTGACCCACATCTCTCACCAACTGACCCACATCTCACACCAACTGACCCATTTCTCCCATTAACTGACCCACATCAACCACCAACTGACTCACATCTCACACCAACTGACCCACATCTCCAACCAACTGACCCACATCCCCCACTAAATGACCCATATCACCCACCAACTGACCCACATCTCCCACCAACTGACCCACATCTCCCACCAACTGACCCACGTCTCCCACCAACTGACCCATATCTCCCACCAACTGACCCACATCACCCACCAACTGACCACGTCTCCCACCAACTGACCCACAACTCCCACCAACTGACCCACAACTCCCACCAACTGACCCACATCACCCACCAACTGACCCACATCACCCACCAACTGACCCACATCTCCCACCAACTGACCCACATCTCCCACCAACTGACCCACATCACCCACCAACTGACCCACGTCACCCACCAACTGACCCACATCTCCCACCAACTGACCCACAACTCACACCAACTGACCCACATCTCCCACCAACTGACCCACAACTCCCACCAACTGACCCACATCTCCCACCAACTGACCCACATCTCCCACCAACTGACCCACATCTCCCACCAACTGACCCACAACTCCCACCAACTGACCCACATCTCCCACCAACTGACCCACATCTCCCACCATTCTTGTGCCCTCTCACCCGCTCTTTCTCCGCCTGCAGGGTCTGTATCTTGTCCTCCACCTCCCGGTTGCCTTTCTTCATGTTGTCCATCACCCAGTCTAGAATACCCTGTGGAGAAGAGCAAAATATGATAGATTAAGCCTCGTTCTAGGAAAACTGGGCTTAATGCAGGTGCACAGGCTAATAAGGGACAACACTTTCTGCTTTTATGGTCATTTTTGTTTAAAGGAAGTCTCTTTTTAGCAAAATTCAAGTTTAGGCTAAAAGTTTCGTTCCAGAGTAGCCTGTGTGGACTGCACAAACTAATCTGAGACGACATGTTACGTACATGCAATTTTTCAGATCGAGGATCCATTATAGATACCATGTGAAATGTTTAACCATGCCTAGAAAAATGTCTGATAAACAATGTTGTTGATTAACAAAATCATTTACAAGACATATCTGTAAAACAACCAAAAGTTTGAGCTTTCTGAACAGCTGAATAAGTTTCCCATCATAGCTTATAAATGTGTGAGCAAACTGCAAAATATTTCAGAATCAATGTTATACACAGTTCATCATCCAGTCCAGTATAAAATGCACAGATAAGTGACCGTTTTACACATATGGACCATTAATCCGTTATGTTATAGACAATCAACAAACTTACATATAGGGGATGGGATTATATATATCATTATTTTCTCTAATTCAATGTAATGTGTGAAGCTTGTCAATGCTAAAGCTTTGAATGTAAGCATATGGTTGATGTCTACATGCACTATAAAGCGTAGAGTAATTTTCTCTATTCCAATGTAAGCCTTTCTATACTAAAACTTTTAATGTAATCATGTTGTTGATGTTAACATGCACTATAAGGTGTAGTCAGTGTTCTCCAGAAGCAGCCGGCAATTTCACCGGTTACATTGTATCTAGATGCCGGCAACTTTCCCCAAAATATCAATTGAAATTGTGCAAATACACCAGTTTTATTGCTTTGTCGCTGGCTACTTTGAAAATATAACTAGCTTTGGAAATTTTTCTAAACAACATTGAATGTAGTGTAACCTTGTTAGCGAGGTTGACCTTCCTCTCCTCCTCGTATCTAGCAGACGCCCTCTGCTTCTCATCCCACGTCTGCTTCTTGGCAATCTGAAGATCCCTCACCAGATCCTGTCACATACACACACAAATAGGAGTACAATGTAAAATCATTAAGCCATGCTCTGAGGAAACAGAGCAAAATGTATGTGCGTTAAGTGTCTTCCCAGATAAGCCTGTGCAGTCCTCACAGGCTAATCTGGGACGACACTTTCTGCCTAAACAGGATTTTTGCTTAGAAGAGACCTTCTTTGAACAAAAAATACACTTACATCTAAAAGTGTAGTCCCTGATAAGCCCCTGATAAGCCTGTACAGACAGCAAATGCTAATTTGGGACAACACTTTCACACATCGATAAACCTCGTTTTCCAAGAGCCAACAGCAAGTATGCTTTAGAATCTGTTGGGATCTATATATGCACAAGATCCTACAGGGCCCTCAATCCATTTTAGGGGAAGCGGGTCGCTACCCATAGCAGGGGGAATTTTCGCGGCGTTTCCCTTTTTGGTGGATTTTTTACTTACTATCTAATTATTACATTTGTACATGTTTGCACTATATTCATTGCTTATTTCATAATTTAGTATGTTTGACAAGATTAAATTAAAATAGAATTGAGATATAATAATCATGAGACATCTATCTATAATTTTTTTTTTTTTTTTTTTTTTGTAAGGGGGAATTTTTCCCCCAAAAAGGGGGAAAAAGTATACTTTTCAGGGGGGAATGCTGCCGAATTTTGGCCATGGATTTGACAAATTGAGGGCCCTGTCCTATCACTACACATAAACATGGAACACAATTTAGTATTTATTTTTTTTGCTTTTCAATATTAACTTGTCCAAGTAGGCGCTAATTTATAGGTATACTACAAATAAAGCATTTCAATCAGTGCTTTCCATCTTTTCATTTTTTTTAATTCAGATTTTCATTTATATAAAGATCTAGTAAGATTCTTACTTTCATTTTTATACACTACCACAGAAAAGTTAATGCAGAATAGTGTAAAGCAATAACAGTGATATTTTATTTGAATATCTGATATTTCACATTGCAAGGTTTACTAGGAGCATTAAAGGGCTTCAAAAACAGAACTAGAAATATAATAAAATAACTCCTAGGTAAGCATAATCATAGATCTAAAGTGTAAATATTGTTGGAATTACTGTTGTCACAAGTCAAATGAGTTGCCGTATGTGAAAATAGACCTTATGCATTACGCAGCCAGCATAGCCCAAGCTCCGTCCGTTACCTTGCCTGCAAATAAGACTGTGAAACTGTGCGAATTTATAATGGAATGGGTGGCTCTGAAAGACTGGTCTGGAGATATGTTGGCCACATATTTAATAAGACCAATTTTTGCATGACAGAGGTCAATTGATATCTGCCCCCACCTCCATTTTGAGCACATCTTCCTTGTTGGGCTCTGATGCAGCCGCTATCTTGTCCCTCAGACGACCAATTTCCTCCCTCAGCTCAGAGATGATCTGATTGGTCTCATCCTGCGCAACACAAAAACAACAAAGTAAGGCATTATTTGCATCAGTCATTAAACATGCTTACCAATGTTGTTTTTTCCTCAGTAATAACTCAATATATAAGTGTTTTTTGAGTGTTTAGGTGATTTTTTATTCCTACTTTATTAAAGAAACTTATAATTAAATCTTGTTTTTATATTCATATTGATCTATATTTATATAAGCAAGTTCAAAATCACAAAAATAATTTAAGTCAAACTATATTTCATATAAAACTCATTAAGGAAACAATTCCAGGTAAAAACGGTTAAATATCACACAAAATAGTTTATAATTTATTATTATCGAGCTGAACGTCATGTAAAACTGCAATAAATGCTTTATAACGATAAAAAGTTGAACCCTTAAGAAATGATTTCACATGATTTTTTTCTGGAATATAACTCCATATATGGTTATTCATTGACAATCATAACATACCAAGTTCAGTTTGACCTTGTTCTTCACTGCTCGAGCATACTGGGAAAGGGTCAGTGTATTCACGCTTTCCTGTTGGGCCTTATCCAAGGGGGAAACTGTTGCCATCATCGTGGTTATAGCATTCCCACCTAGGGATTCCTGTAAGACATATGAATAAATGTGAATACAAACTTGCACTTAGCTATGTTAGAGTAAGTTTCAGGCTACATTGGCGTCATTGGCAACATCATGGTTTAAGAATTGTCACCTAGACTTAACCAAAAAAAAAATATTTTTTTTAACCTTTATTTATTATATAATTGAACCTGATCCAGTGTAGAAAAAATAAAAATATTGCATAATTAAATTTTCTGTTGCCTTAAAAAAAAAATAAAAACAGTAAAATATGTTAAATTGATTATTTACAACTTTCCTTATTTCCCCCTAAATCCGGCGTTTCGTGTAAAAAAATTCCCCCTCAAAAAAGGCCAGGCCCTTTCCCCAAAATCAGATAAAAAACCCTGACATGACATATTCCAAAAACAGCTTAATATTATCACTCCATCATTAAGAAAAAATCAAACAGAAGAACAGATGTTTTTTAATAGAGGGCCAGCAAGTGCTATGTAATGACATTTTGTGTTGATTTTAATGCATGATTTTTATAGTATCTTTTTTCTTTAATTTTCAACATAACAATATATATATCTCAGATACATGGTTCAACTTTTGCTACTGCTGATTTGAGGTAATATTTCCTCTTTATCAAGACTTCAATCAGTCTTAAAGGCATATCATTTTTAAAGTCTAAGACTTTCTAAAAGAGCCTTGTTCTGATAAAACTGGGCTAAATGCATGTGCGTAAAGCGTCGTCCCTGATTAGCCTACACCAGATTTTAATTAAGAAGAGACCTTGTATAACCCTTTGCATGCTGGGAAATTTGTCGTCTGCTAAAATGTTGTCTGCTGAATTTCTAAAATTAGCATTTTCTTCGATTTTTTTCAAAGAATACTACCAGAATAGCAAACAGTTTGGATCCTGATGAGACGCCATGTTTTGTGGCGTCTCATCTGGATCCAAACTGTTTGCAAAGGCCTTCAAAATTCGGTTCCAGCACTGAAAGAGATAAACAAAAATGTCATTAAAGCACAGTCTCATCCCCAATTAGCATAAAAAGTCTTATCTCATAGGACACTAAACACACATGCATTAAGCCCATTTTCCCTAAGCAGGCCTCAAATGAATCTTTATTGAACAGACACTAATTGTTCTCTAAATCAACCACATTGTTACTTTGAACATTAAATACAAATTTTTTAAATAAAATTCATTTTAATTATTAAATACTTACCTGTTATCGTATGCTTATACTTTCCAAGGGGAAATAACTCATCCGGAATTTTAACTGGGAATCCGCCACCTCAATACCGTAATACAGGCCAGGTTAAACATAGTGCAATGCAACCTAGCCAAAAATCGGTAACCAACCCTCAATATTCTTTCAATATATATACAAAAATATTAATCGAATAGCGGGGTGGGAGGTGGGACTTACCGATAACATTTAAGTATTTAATAATTAAAATGAATTTTATTTAAAAAATTTGTTTTAATGTCATAAATACTGACCTGTTATCGTATGCTGATTTTGCAGCTGCGGTGGGAAGGTTCGTATATATTTTCCCAACACAGTAGAACCCATAAACAGGGTTATCAGCTAATGATATCAAGTAATCTTCGTTAAAACGGTATTAATTATGACTTCTCGGACAGAGTAATATGTCTATGTCGTAAAGAAGACACTACCGTTAGTGAAACCACAACAAGCCCAAACGTATACAAATTGTATTGTTGGCACTTCAGAAAACGAAGATAAAAAGATGACAAGGTGGTCGGATTTTTCCAGTAAACAGCTTAGAGCACGTCAAAAAGTGGGGTGTGATTAATATATGCCCACAAAACAGACAGAGCTCTTAATTCATGCGGTCAGATCCTAAAAAGGAATGAATCCTTAGATAGGATAAGATTAACTTTCCTTAGTCGAGGTCTAACCCCGAGAAATAGAAGCCGCAGACACATCTCCCCCCCTTTTTTTTTGGGGGGGAAATGAAGAGTGTCTTTGAGAACCTCGAATGGACTTCTGACTAACACTGCTGAGATAGAACTTCAAAGCCCTGATTGCCCAAAGAAGTTTATCCTCATCTTCATGACTACCAGTTTAAGAAAACTTGGAAACTTGAAGGTAGAAGCCATATAGAGGACTTGATATTAAGCAAGGAATCCTGGCTGACACAACAAAGTGAAAACGACAATAGATCCAACTGGAATTGGTCGTATTCAACAGAAAAAGCATGAATTTCACTTCTCCGTATGGTAAAAGCCATAATAAGAAGGAAAACCGTCTTAAAATTATATTGGAACTGTTAATAAGCCTGATGAAAAAGGTTCATAGGGAGCTCATTAAGCATCCCAACATGTTACACAAGTCAAAACCGCTTAAGAAGGTAAAGGAACGAAAAACATAGTGTTGACGTTCCATAGTTTGGATCAGTTCCAAAATAGGTAAGACAGCACAGAGTTGCGATGACTTACACAAAACAAGGTATACGAAAGCATAATCTCTATCCTTTGATGAAGAAAAGAACAAATTTCTTATCATCAAGAAAAAGATGAGAAAAACCTCTATGTATCTAGCAGAGTGATTAAGGTAATAACTATGCTCTCAATTACCCAGTAAAAAAAAAAAAAAAAAAAAAAAAAAAAAAAAAAAAAAATGAATTTCCATAGAACCTTTATACAGTTCTGATGGAATTATCCTTGCACAAGTAACAAGGATTGAAACTCTAACAGAAAAACGTTCTTCTGTAGAGATAACTAAAAGTTATTAATGGCCAGACATGAAGTGGCACATGTTTGGATCAGTAAAAATATGTCTCAGTGAGATATGATATTTGACCTGTGAAGAAGTTTCCTGAAAATAATTGTACAGGAGACTTAAAAGGTCGTAGAACCATAATCCCATGGTTCATTACGTATATTTCATGAAATTATGGCAAAAACTCAGTTATTGCAAAAACTCACCAAGAAGGCAAGATATTCCAGTTTATGTCAATGGACGAATGTATAACAATCGCACACCCTACTGGATCGATTTCTGTGAACTGCATTGTTGACGTTGTTCAGCATACCGGTATACACTGCGATATACGATCGCATAACGCTAATAACTAGCGTTTGATGATAAACAACATTCTTTGATATACTATGTACACCATGCAACTCGTCTGCAACTTCACTGGCGCGCATGCGTGATTACATTATTGAACCCAACGGAAAAATAATTCGAAAGAAAGAACTGCAGGACAAAAGGTCCAACAGGGCGTTGAGACGAACTGGTATGAGAAAGACGATAGAGAAAATTTGTTGTTCTTGCAAAGAACGAATAAGTTCCTGATTTCCAGTTACAAGGAGTGATAATATGATCACCTCCGTGTCTGTAAGTAAACCACGACCGATGTGTGATAGTTGAAACCATCACAAAGGAATCGTGAAAATGTGTTGTAAATGAAAAACAGCTAAAAAGAATTTTTTTCTTTTCAAGATGTATATGTGCAGGTGATATTCGTTAGGATACCACATAATTGAGAAAATCAAGATACGTTGTTCTATGTGATCGTCCATAACCTTATCTGCTCACATCTGTATAAGATGTAAGGAAGGTTGTGGTAGAATAAACTATATTCTTGCCAAGATAATCTTCTAGTCTAGACACCACTGAATAGTGGTAAATAATGACAAAAAGATGGAAATCTGTGTCATTAAATAATCCCGAGATTAATACAATTATCTTAAAAATAAAGCTGAAACGGACGTAAGAAAAGACGTCTCAGCAGAAGGACCGGTGACCGGACCGGTAAATACCGACCGGTGACCGGAACCATTTGTCAAGGATGGGTGGGCAAAGAAACCACGGCAAGCCGAACTTTCCCACTCCAAACACACTTGAAAATTGGTAGAATAGGACAGTGTTTAACACTTATAAGTTAATGACCTATCTACAGAATATAGCCTCTTCTTGAACCAATAACAGGCGCCTTTAAAATCCTGGATAATACAGGTCGCGAAGTCATCGATTTGCGAAGTACGGAAATATGATTGATAGTGGTACCTCCGGAATCGGAGGTGTGATGGCAGAAAAAGGTGAAAACCCTAGGGGTAACCTTAAGCGGGTCCACGCTTGCCGGTAGAATGCATGGAAGTCTTAAATTCTGACTTGATTAATCCATTTACTTCAAGACTTCTAACCTGGACGAATTCCGAAAGGAATACGACCAGTTATAGGAAGAAGGCCTGTTATGGCCAGAAGTGTAATAGAAGAATAACTTTAAGATGAGGTCCCTCCAGATCCTAGGATCTAAGATCTGAGTTCAATAGGTCCTAAGCCATCTACAAGACTGTAGCCGCTATGCGGTCAATCTGATAGGCAATCCTATGTATCAGAACTCTTGTTGATTCCAGTAGCTTGAAAATATGCACTGCCGTAGGAGCAATAGAAAAGCAGAAGTCGATACAAATGTCGTCTTGCTAATCCTGCTAGCGTCATTAATGTGTCCCAACTGTTCCGTGACACTGACTGCAAAGTCTGTAGCCGACAGGTAAAGGCGGTTAAAACAATTCATCCTTCGGGTCAAATAGTAATGTTCGACCTCAATGCTAATCTCCGAGCCCACTTCAGCCGATCTATCTGCAAGACCAGTAGTCTGCATGTAGCCGGTTGAGATAGAAGTACAAATAACAGATATAGCATGATTTGGTGACCGTCGCCAGTAGAAAATCAGTATTGAAAAACACAAAAAGTCATGTAGATTGTTGAATCCATAAAATATAGTATTCAATACAATCATAGCCAGGGGTATACAACTATGTAATGTAGACGATACCCGTGATACTAAAAATTGACCGATGAAAACACAGTGGAATACCGGTAATTGGTAAGTGGTGACCGAACCGGACCGGTCAATGACCGGTAACTGTAGCCCGGTGAACGGACCAGTCATAATATGACCGGTGACGTTACCAGTTAAAGACCGAAAAAAATGGTGGAATCCAAATGGTCTGTTATCAATGTCAAGCACTGCTCGGAAAAGAAGATCATGCCAAAAAAATCCAATCCGATGGCGATGAGACATCACTTATTCTGACCGGTGATCAGTGATCGGTGATATGACCGATGAATGGTGACCGATGTCCGGTGATCGGGACCGGTATAATATAACTGCGTCAGAATGGAAATATCTGGTGCAGAAGAATGACCATCCACGAAGTCATCTGATAATGTTAACCGGAAAACAAAGGTAGATTATCAGTATTAATAGGCATAAGTGTCCTTGTAGTCGTAGTGGAGAAAAGAACAGCTTATCCCGAAGCCTGAATGTTAAACGAACTAGTGTTCGTATACAACTACGGCTCGGTGACTGCAACATGTGTGGATGCCATAAGAAGAACCATCACACGTGGAATGGAGACATGATATTCCTAAAGGAATAAAATGGAGAACGTCGATATGACCAGTAGGTTCATTAACGCCTACGTGAGAAGTGGCGACATCCATATAACTTCGATGCCGAAATATTGTTCGGCTACGCTGGAAATATTGTCTTCTACAATATTGTCTCCGTGAGCATTGACATGATCGCTTACGAGCGTATCAACGCCGAGAACTGCTCAATGAAGGAGAGGTATGTTCGATAAATATCCAGTGGTGCTCAATGCAGTCCGCTGATGTCTACGTGAAGGTTGACGACGTCCTCGTTTCCTGCGATGTCGAGATCTGGATCGGCCGAGATGTGGATCGGCTGCGATGAGACCGAGATCTTCTAGAATAACGTCTCCGTGAGTGACGACGTGATCGCTTACGAGAGCCGCGACGATGAGAACTGCTCGACGAAGAAGAGCGTGTCCGATGTCTAATCCTTGATGAAGACGATGTATTCAACGAAGAATAGGAGAATAATTCAATGAAGAAGACCGAGTTCTTCTTCTTGACCGGTGACTGGTGTTATCGGTGGCAGGCCTAACTGATGACTGTTGACCGGTGACCGGAGCGGTGATCAATGACCGGACCGGTGACCGGACCGGACCGTTGACATGACCGGACCGGTGACATGACCGGACCGGTGACATGACCGGTGACCGGACCGGACCGGTGACATGATCGGTGACCGGACCGGTGACATGACCGGTGACCGGACCGGTGACATGACCGGTGACCGGACCGGACCGGTGATCAATGACCGGACCGGTGACCGGACCGGTGACATGACCGGTGACCGGACCGGTGACATGACCGGACCGGTGACCGGACCGGACCGGTGATCAATGACCGGACCGGTGACCGGACCGGACCGGTGACCGGACTGGACCGGTGACCGGACCGGACCGGTGACATGACCGGTGACCGGACCGGACCGGTGACCGGACCGGTGACCGGACCGGACCGGTGACCGGACCGGTGATCAATGACCGGACCGGACCGGTGACATGACCGGTGACCGGACCGGCCGGTCAGACGTCGATCAATGGTCCGTGATCAACGTCTCCGGTGACGTACCGGTCATATCATGACCAGTGTTGTCACCGGATAATGACCGTATGGCGGATGCCAAATGGTCCGGCATTGGTCGATGTCCTTGACCAATGCCATCGGGCAAAGACCGGCTGACGGGTGTCGCCATATGGTCTGATGTTGACCGACTGTCTAAGAGACTTAGCATAGTACGGTCGCGATCGTGCCCGATACCCGGTGACTGATACTGCAACTATCATCCATGATCTGCGAAGTCACCGGGTATTTATCCACTCTTGTTTCTGCGACCATCATGTAGTCGAATATATGAAAAACAAGAGCAAAGCATATTCAACCATAAACTGGTCACAGACCAGATTATCATACGGCACATAAAATCATTATTTGACCATAATGAAAATTATAATAATACTGCCGTAGATCATAAATTAAACAAAAGTTTAATTCAAAACAGATGAAAAATAAAATGACGATCAATTAGATTGTCATACGGAACGTTAAAATCATTATTGCACACAATGGCAAATGATAAACAATCTGTCAATAGAAGAACACGCTTTGCACGATCTCGTAACACATTAGAAGAACATGCTTTGCACGTTCTAGCAATGTATTAGAAGAGCACGTTTTGCACGTGGTCGTTCGCGCCTGAAAACACCCAGCATGGTAGAAATAAACCATTGTTCGATAAAAACAAGCATGGCTTACCTTTTACAAATGAAACAAAATCCATTAAATCCACACACATTAATCCGAATGAGAAATAAAAAGATAAATAACACAATTTATCTATTCAAAACCCCAATCAACCAAGTGAAAAACAATATTTTAATTCAGAGCCGTAAAAGACACGTATACACCTGGTTGATCCGGAAAGAATATTGAGGGTTGGTTACCGATTTTTGGCTAGGTTGCATTGCACTATGTTTAACCTGGCCTGTATTACGGTATTGAGGTGGCGGATTCCCAGTTAAAATTCCGGATGAGTTATTTCCCCTTGGAAAGTATAAGCATACGATAACAGGTCAGTATTTATGACATTAAAACTGAATCAACCTGTAGGTATCTGGTAAGGTTGGACTCCCTGTAGGGAATAGCGGCCCCTTTCCTGGGCCCACCTAGGGCATTCAGGACATCATGTAGCCCCATCAAGCTGTAACATAGAACAATTGTTTACCTTTCTGTCTTCAAATAGTGCATGATTGCAAAAAAAATCATTCTTATTGCATCCTTAAAAGCTGGATCTAACTTGCTTGATTTTGTGGTGGTAAAATGTTAACCTACATTAACTAGTGAGCTGGGTTTATCTGACAGTGATTTGCTGATAACATTAGAGTGTTTATAAACAGAAACACATGTTTGAGCAGACAGCAATTTGGTATAGTGTTTAATCTGTATTTACATGTAAACTTGATTTGAGTCATCCGCTAGCTATTGATTGAGAGAAGTTCATAACCTTTCAAGAAGGCGGTGCTTAGCATTTACAGGGAAATTTGAATTTCAAGCAGACAACAAAAAACCTTATTCTGTAAGTCAATAACTATATAACTTACAACCACCAAATTACACATACATATTGTTTGTATACTAAAGTATATATATGCAAAATTTCATCGGAAAATATTAAATACAAACTTAATTTTTTTGAAAATAATCATTTTTGTTTTTTGCTGTTTACACACCAGTGTACAACTGAAAAATAGACATTTTGTGAGTTTGTGGCCCTTTTATACTGCTTCTCTGGTGTTTAAACACATTAAAGAAACATCACATGCTTTTCATCCTCAAACATTCTAAACAAATGATACGAATTGTTCATAATTACTGGTTGAAATACTAAAAATTATCAGATTATGAATTTAACAAGAGATGTGTTTGTCAGAAACACTATGCCCCCTACTGCATCGCTTTGATTTATTATTAAAAAATTATCATTTGTCAGGTTCAATAATTTTTACAAGGGAAGTAATATTTGTTAAAGGGATATAATAAAAATACAAAATGTATTACTTCCCTTGCAAAAATGATCTGCACCTGCCAAATGATAAATAGAAATAATCTCCCTTTAAAGTAGGGATGCAAGAGGTTACAAAATCATTAACCAGTTAACCTTTTGCCGTAACCGGTTAGTAACCAGTTAACTGAAACACCTTAAGTAGTTAAAATGTTAATGTATACGTAAACAATGTCATGCCGCTGGTATATGAACTTTCTATAGAAATGAAAGTAATTTGAGATCGTTTCCGTTGACAACATGTTTGTTTCCTAATGAAATTTATTGTAACATTTATTTTAATAATTTTGTAAATGTTTGCTATATATTGCACTATTTTCCCTGCGTAAAAGAATATGAGTAAAAAATGAAAAATTACACAATGTTCATTTTCACGTGTCATTAACTTATTTTTGGTTGGGCCACTTACATTACGTTCGCGTAATTTCGCTCACAAATGGTGTGCTTCTTTGTTTATTCTGTTTTACCGGGTAATTGTACTAGAAATGTTTATTTATTAAATTAGTTTAATGATTTGCTTTCTTACATAAAACTTGCCTCAGACAGTAGTGATGGCATCGTGGATGACGGAAATTACAAACAATGATTTTACTTTCTGATAGAACAAATAAGACTTTTATTAGACAAGATTTTTACTACTAATGCAATTCTTGATACAAATGTTACTTATAAATACTTTATTTTTGCGAGCAATCAGAGTTGGATATTGGTTAACAAATCATCAAAATAAACCATCCAATGTCTAAACTGAATTTTATCGCGAGTTCGATAAAGTGCAAAATATCAAAACCAAACCCCTTTTGATTTCCACAAAAGTACTGATCTATTGCTTTATTACCGTGTTTGTTATCACGTTACTTATTACCGTTGATGGTGGGGCATGTTGTTCTTACTAGTCACTGGCGAAAAATGGCAGTATGTCGCGCAAAAAACGTGAAATTGTACGAATTGTATTATGAAAAAGAGAAAAAATATTCCAAGCAAAATGGATACTCATATTATTTTTTCAGGTTAACCGTTTCCCGAAAATGTAAACGGTTAACTGGTCGTTTTGGTAGGTTAACCTCTTTCATCCCTACTTTAAAGCTTATTACTTCCCTTGGATTTGTTCTATTGACCTTTGACCTTGAAGGATGACCTTGACCGTTCACCACTCAAAATATGCAGCTCCATTAGATACACATGCATGCCAAATATCAAGTTGCTATCTTCAATATTGCAAAAGTCATGTCCAATATTAAAGTTTTTGGACGGACGGACAGACAGACTGATGGACAGACAGTTCAACTGCTATATGCCACCCTACCGGGGACATAAAAAAACAAAACAAAGCAAGCATAAATAAAGAAATCAAATTATCCACTAAGAACGAACAATTAGTTAAAGGGACCTTTTCACAGATTTTGTCAGATATTGTAGTTTGTCATTAAATGCTTTATATTGATAAATGTCAACATTGTATCTAAAAAGCTCCTGTAAAAAACAAGAATAAAATATAATTAAAGAAAGAAAGAAATAACCCTCAACTGAGCTCAAACCACTGACCCCTGGAGCAATGGTCTAATGCTTAGACCACTTGGCCATCCTCGCTCTTACAATGAGTGATGTATTTTATACTTTATATTAGCAATCCTTGTAGTGTCACAAAATATAACGACAACAACAGAACTCGTCAAATTATTCAATCCTTTAGCGTTGCAACGCTTTATTATTTTCAGGTTTTTAAATCCTCAAAAGATGCACCAATTTACCAAAGCGTGAAATGGTCCCTTTAAATGTTCAAAACTATATGAAATGGTAACAGATTACCAACCCAGCAATAACATCAGGATCTGATGAATGGGAAGAATCCATGCCTGAAAAATAGAAGTAACAAGTTATTTTAATAAAATTTCCTCATGATGCAAAAAAACAAGCAAGTCATATTTCCCTATTTAATTTTGGTTTTGTACATTTGTCATTATTTCCAATTATTTTAATCAAGATATTGTTAAAAACTGACAAGAAAAGTTTTGAAGGCGAAAATCTGCAATAATGTATTAAAACATAATAATTAACATGTAAATTATTTCATAATACATATAAAGAAATATAAGGAAAGCCAAGGGTGTTTCAGTATGTCACAAACTTCAGATAAGTAATACTAGGCCTTATAGACACATTTTATGAAACAAAAAGTAGACATTATTTGAGCCTTTTTATTACAAAACTGGGCTCGATGCTAGTGCGTTAAGTGTCATCGGGCTAATCTGGGACGACACTTTAAGCTATGCTTTAAGCCCTGTGTTTTCCAGAACAGGACATATTCAATGTATTCACCCCCACCATCCCCAAAAATGCTGGACAGCACATACTTGCTGCATCCACCAGATGTACCACAGAGCGCAGGCCCACTTTACTGGACTGCCTCTCCCGCTGCTCAATGACAATGGTAAACACTGCGTGGGCCCGGGGCCTGTGGGGTCGAAGGTCAGTAGCGCCCATCTTGCGAGCTCTCGCGCCTTGGTTAAAGTATTGGCTTATCTCGTCAGCGCTACGTACTATCAGCTCTGAGAGACCGTCAACGAATCTGCAAGGAAAGTGGGAAAATTCATGACGTTTTGATGGTCTGATAAATACATGCGAGTAAGTAACAGCTTGCATGTGCCTCAAAGAAAGGAATGTTTGATTTCTAATTAATTTGTCTCTAATCAGGAAAATAAATACTTGCTAAACCATAAAAAAATCTGACATACAAAGATTAGTAAGTGGTGAGTCAAATCTTGGAACTAGAACTTTTCTACTATATGCGCCGTGCTCAGGGCAAACGGTGCTTAATACATGTTAGTCAAGTGTTGTCCCAGAAAAGCCTGTTCAATAAGTGATGACATATTCCATTTTTCGGAACTTTTCCTTTAAATGAAGTCTCTTTTTTTTTAAATCCAGTCTAGGCTGAAAGTGTCCGCTCTGATTAACCTCTGCAGACTGCACAAGCTAATCTGGGACGACACTTTGCGCAAATGCGTTAAGCCATGTTTTCCCAAAGAGAGGCTCATATTTTAAAATACAACGATCTCAACCCAATAAATGATAGAACACTCACATGCCCTTGGTGGGATGCTGACGGATACTCATAGGGTTGCTGTGAGGATTCAAAAGGTCTGTCATCTTCTCATCACAAATCTGTCCACAATTATCAACAGGTCACGCCAAGTACAAGTAACATAATAAATAATCATCAAAGAATGATGTTAAAAACTTGCCAATTACCAGTTGAAATATTTTTAAATAAAAATTCATAATAAACAATCAAGTGTACTACTTATTATATTATGCTACACAGAAAGCTAGCTCACGCAAAAGACTATGCAGAACCACATTAGTTCAAGATCTACCATTGAACTCTTAACTTAAAGGCTCTATAAAGGTGACGATCCGTAATTATTTACCGATTTTTAAATATTTTTTTTCCATATTTCATTTATAAAGGTTATCAAAAAATAATATATATATGCTATTGAACATTACCGTAAAAATATGAGCAATACAACTTGTTTTGAGCTCAAAATACAGTGTCCTCCAAGTCAATCATGTTTACAAACAATCATTTTATTTACATCGCTGTTTACTCAGGAAAGTAAAAGTGACTCAGGTCACTAAAAATATATCATTGATTTTCAACGTTTTCCGGTATCACTCACAAAGTAGATCTCTTCTAAATTATGGTTAAGACGTTTGTAGTGATGTAATAAGTTACTTTCTGCAGGTAAAAAGTTGTTTAAAGTGGATTTAAAATTGAATGTTCTTTCGGCTATTTTTAGCATACGTCACCGCTTTGGGGCTACACATCACGTTAGTTGCAAAGTCTTCCAATTATGAAACGGGTATATCTTCCATAATTCTTGACAGCGTTGCACTTAAACTGTGTTATTAGCATTTCTTATGCAAGAGTAACTGAAATCTGGCAGAAATTATACCAGTTTATATGCATAATAATTGGATTTGTCACCTGTATAGGGCCTTTAATACTAGTCAAGAATAAATAAAAAAACTTTAAATATTATCATTTTTTTTGTTTGCAAATATTTATCTAAAACTTCAGGTACATTATTGAAATACAGACCTCTAGGTATGATACGCTGATGAGGAAATCTTTCCCCGACTGTTTGCTGGCAAGCTCAAACACACTGCGACAGAACTGATAAAGAAACAATCCACACACTTATCAATTGGATAATTAGTTAACTGCAAGATTGATGTCAAGAACATAGTAAGACGTTTTAAAGAAAAGCAAAGAATCATAAGAGGCTTAAAGGGACTTGTTCAAACATTTTTTTCATATTAAAAATGTAATTCAATATGTTTACTAACAAATCCTCAATATTTTAAGTAGTTTTAAGTAAAAAAAATAGTATGTAAAAAAAAAGAAAAAAAAATCCCTTCTCCAGTATTCAAACGCAGGCCCTCTGGAAGCAAACGCAATCATATTTGTCAACGAAATTATGATTACTAAGATAAAACTACACACATATCTTTGAAATTTGCGAGGAAAGGTATACAAATGCTTCCTTAATTTACAGGTTTTGAATGATGAACATTAATGAACAAATATTTTGAACATTCTTTTTAGTCATGAGTGTTTTTATGCTTGTTCAAATATAATGCAAGCATTTTTTTATCTACAACAATTTTTTTTTAAAATTGTCACCTTGCTGAACTGTGAAAAAGTCCCTTTAACTAACAAGAGCACTGCATAACGGTGCCATGCTCGGCTGCGAAAGCTTGTCAGATTTTTATTTTTTTTAGAGGTCACAGTGACCTTGACCTTTGACCTAGTGACCCAAAATGGGTTTGGCGTGTAGACCTCATCAAGGTGCATCTACATATGAAGTTTCAAAGTTGTAGGTTGAAGCACTGTGATGTTAGAGGCAAAGTTAAAGTTTTATATTAGAGGTCACAGTGACCTTGACCTTTGACCTATTGACCCAAAAATGGGTGTGGCGTGTAGAACTCATCAAGGTGCATGTACATATTAAGTTTCAAAGTTGTAGGTGGAAGCAATATTATGTTAGAGGCAAAGTTAAAGTTTAATATTAGAGGTCACAGTGATCTTGACCTTTGACCTATTGACCCAAAAATGGGAGTGGCGTGTAGAACTCATCAAGGTGCATGTACATATGAAGTTTCAAAGTTGTAGGTGGAAGCACTGTAATTAGAGGTAAATTTAAAGTTTTATATTAGAGGTCACAGTGACCTTGACCTTTGACCCAAAAATGGGTTTGGCATGTAGAACTCATCAAGGTGCATGTTCATATGAAGTTTCAAAGTTGTAGGTGAAAGCACTAGGATGTTAGAGGCAAAGTTAAAGTTTTATATTAGAGGTCACAGTGACCTTAACCTTTGACCTAGTGACCCAAAAATGGGTGTGGCATGTAGGACTCATCAAGGTGCATGTACATATGAAGTTTCAAAGTTGTAGGTGGAAGCACTTTAATTTTAGAGCCAATGTTAAGGTTTTAGCACGACGCCCGGATGGCGGGCGGACGTCGGACGTTGAAGGGGCTATGACAATACCTTGGAGTTTTCTCCGAAAACAGCGAAGCTAAAAATAATCTTTCATTGAAAATTTAAATATTGTTATATGGATTTCATATATATTTTGGCATATTTGTTATTATTTTAGTACTATTTTATTATCACGGCTAAGGAAAAATTATTTAATACAGCGGCAATTTACAATTAGACAACATAATCATAATGTGGAGACAAAGCAGAAAATAAAGTGTTTAAATTATGATCCTATTTTGTTTTCTGTAATCTTTGCCATAATATTGAATTTTAGTCACTATTTTCTAGTGGTAATGTTTGCTCATACCTGTGGGGTGATACCGGGGTCGTCTTCTGTGCCTGCCATTAACATGGTCTTTCCTGAACCTGCCTGAAAAAAACATCTTTCTCAGCTGTTCATAACAGTTAACACAGACATCTGCCTTAATTATCTTCCCAAATATTGATAATATTCATAATATTGTTTTAAAAATTCATAATTAAATGTACAATTGAAAAAAAATAAGCAAAAAAGTAAAACCATGGCAACACTTTTCACCATTAAAATCAGTGTCAAAGGTGTACAAAAAGCAACAAACAGTAAATCAAACCAAAATATTTGCATACTCTGATAGGATGTTCATATTTATGGGGATGATCAAATACATCCCATACATTTTTTACAAATGCCCTTAGAACCTACCCCTCCACAAGCTATGATGGTAACATTGTATCCTTCCAGTGCCCGCTGGGCCAGTGCTTCACAACGCTCTTTGTATATCTGATTCTGAATTTAACATATGCAAGAAATATATATGGATGAGTATGACTATCAGAGCTTTTTTTTCTTGATTTGAGGACAGTGCATGACCTTCATTATTGGGGAAAATTAAACCATTTTAAAGAAATTCTCTTTGGGGAAGGGGTCTTTATAAGGCCCTTGCTAAAGAAGGAAAAAAAGCCCTGTCTATACATTAAAAATCCACTGTTGTTTATTGAATGATAACCAATGACAAATAGAAATTATTTCTTAAATACATAATGGTATAGAAATGCAATTCTTTCATATCGTTACGTAAGTTAAAATGCACTAGACACAGTATTATGAGGTGACATTTCAGTGACCGGATCATGCAATTGGGAAGCTAAATTATGTGAAAGTTAATAACATAACTTCAGCCGCAAGTTGTGCTACTTACATTGCCATTCTGAGCAGCATAAGCAGCATCCAGTCCAAAACTTTGCTCCTGAAGAAATAAAGAAATCAAACAATGTCAAGTCCATGTACATAACCATGTCGTAGTATAATCAAATTGTCTCAATTACAATCAAATGTAAATAAAACTATATTTGTTTTTTCACCATTTTGGGAATAGGGCAAGGGAACTTTGTATAGTGAAAAAATCAAATTGTCTTGACTGACATAGGGAAATAAGTGGGCATGTTTGCTTACAACTGCTTAAAATTTTTAAATCAAAGTGTTTTTATTAACATCATATATGCTAAGATTCAACTGAAAGGGCTGAGTAGGGATATGAACTGAATGTTTTTATTTATTTTTTTAGTCATAAGGGAAAAATATTTACTTTTTGAGATAAGGAATATGAAATTTTGGCCCACAATTTTACCAAAAAGCACTGATATTGATTGATTTATTTCTAAAAACAACATTCCTAATATAACCAGGAAATTTTAAGAGTTGAAGCAGTCATAATTAAGTAAGCTTCTGTACACCAAAGCCAGTTTAAAAAAAAGCTTAATAGTTAATATAAATTTTGGGCAATTAAAAAGTTGAAAACCCTACAAATCTGTAAGTTGGACTTTGTTTAGGTTTGTTTGTGTTCTCAGAGGCTGGATTAACCAACTCCTTTAATTAGCTGTTGTAATTACTATACTAAGCACTGCGTTTTTTTGTATAGTTAACTGCTTGATAATTACTTGAAGTTCTTATTAAGTGACACCTAACGACCTATTATTTAAAGTAAATTAATCTTCATTTCAACTGATAACCCTTATTTTGATTCAGCAATTTAACTTACTCAACAGCAAGTTTAAAAAGAATCTAAATAAAATACCTTTCCTGCAAGGACAACAATTTTATCACCAGAGGCTGAGGCTGCAGGCTTCAAGCCTTTCTTGGTCTCCTCTGAACTCAAGGGACGACATCGCCCTATCACCTTGATAGCAACTGATTCCGGCTGAAACAATGAGAAATTGAGTAATGATGAGAACCCAAAGACACAAACAAAAATCTTCAAATCATCTTTACTCCGGAAAATACTCTTCACTAGTCAAGACAGCCATAGGCGATACCAATTGTGGTGGTCTCAAAATTGGTATTGACTTAAACCTAAGACCATTTAAGTCAATGATAAATGTAATAAAAAAAATTTCATACAGGAAGTGTTAAATATTATTGCCACAATACTTACCATCATAGCTGTATTACCTGGTGGTGGCCTACGTGTAAATTAGTGTTAGTTTACAAATACATAGACAGTTAAAATTAATAACTCTTAATATTTGATGGAAGTAAAAAAAAAATCTTATTAAACAGAGCTCCAGATAAGGTTTTATGAAATTCTTAACATTACTACCAGATTTTCAAAAATAATTCTTAACTCTGAAATTTTATTCTTAACGTTACTACTAAGTTTTGGAAAATAATTCTTAACTTTTCTAAATGACCTAAAAATAAATAATAATGGTTATTTTCATGCAAAAAAATCAAAATAAACATACTAGCAACTTAATTTAAACGAGTTCAACAGTGTCTATTCAGTATTATACAATTTTATTTTTCAAATACCTTCATATGCCAAAACTGTGCTTAGATTGCATGCCTTCAATGAATTTTTACATATTTCACAATTAAAACGGGTCTCCCCTTCAATCTTTTCCACTCGTTCAATGTTTTTTTGTTTAAGTTTGGACCCTTCATGTTGCATTTTTTAGCTTTTCCGACTGTTTCGGCAACTGAACATACACCATCGTATAAGATCTTTTCTATAATGTCTTTCTTAACATTCAACTTCGGCTCACTTTGCGTACAATATATTAAAAGCGTGTTTTTGCACGCTTTGCAGTTTTTTAAGACGCTCTCTGGGCGCCGCCATTGTTTTTTGACAGATAGACTGTACACGCCGCTTTTATTGGAAAAAATGCACTTTGTTCAACAAACCCGATAACCATTTTATATAAGCACCGAAAAGATCTTTAATACGCGAAAAGAGCTCAATAACAAGGATCAAAATTGTCACAAAACCAGGTTTTCATTGTGAAAAAAAAATCTGATAAAGGGAGAAAACTCAAACTGAACTTTTGAAATGAACAAACAAAATTAACCCCCTTTGTAAGTTTGTTTTTAAAAAAATCTATTTTTAGTCGTGGCGACCTTGACATTGGAGATATTGACATGATTCTTTCGTGCGACACACCGTCCCATGATGGTGAACAAATGTGCCAAATGATTTTAAAATCTCACAATGAATGACATAGTTATGGCCAGGACAAGCTCATTTATGGCCATTTTTGACCTTTGAACTCAAAGTGTGACCTTGACCTTGGAGATATCGACGTAATTATTTCGCGCGACACACCGTCCAATGATGGTGAACAAATGAGCCAAATGATTTTAAAATCTGACAATGAACGACATAGTTATGGCCCGGACAAGCTTGTTCCGCCCGCCAGCCAGCCAGCCAGCCAGCCGGCATTCGCCAATCTAATAACCAGTTTTTTCCTTCGGAAAACCTGGTTAAAAATCGATACGAACCGATGTAAAAGTAATATTTGTAACTTGATTTTGTAATTCTTAATGGTGCGACAAGATTTTAAAATAAATACGTAACAGACTTGAAAATAATTCGTAATTACGAAAAAAACGACCCTTATCTGGAGCACTGTTAAAACTGCATATTTACACTCAATTTAAGTTTAAGATTCAAATAATATATTAAGTAATTATTGATTTATTTTAATGATGGTGGCATGCTTGTTATTGCTACCATAAAAACCTTTAATAACAAGGCTGTAGAATCAGTAACTATCTCGTCGATGGAAAAGTGACACATGCTTTTTCTTGAAATGTCGACAATAGCTCCCTCCCCCCCCCCCCCCCCCCCCCCCCCGACACATACTCAATACAATTGAAAAATAAGGAAATATTTGTTTTATCGTCATTCCAACTCTTCGAATTCGCGAACTAAATATGCGATATGACATTCTTTTTTCGTGTGAACCAAAACACGCTCATGCGCCTTATGGTAGACCATATTAACCAACAATATATAATATCATACCATTTCGTAGATCACTTTGCCAAGGTATCCGTGTAAATACTCGTAAGTTGATGACGTTTTTCACATTTTATTTCCCGATCTTTGAACGTAATTATAAAATTAATCGAATATTATGTAAGACACATTTGTACCTTAAATAAATTTAACGATTAAGTTCTTCTCTTAAATAATCCATAACATTAACATGTATGCTTCATATTTTACATTGCGGGATAAAATTTAGTATACCTATATTGTATTAGAATTATGTTATATGTCATATCAGTCATATCATATGACCCATCCTCTTAGCCTTACCTTGGCCAAACCGGTCAATGAAACGTTCGACGAAATCAAACATTCCTAATAATGGCGTCAAAATTAAAGCCTTGCAAGTTTGCCGAGAAATGTTATCGTAAAAATCCAGATCATTTAAAGGAGTACAGCCATCCAAAACGCAAAGGAGAAGAGGTTAAATCTCGTCTATCATTTGACAAAGTATTAAGTAATGACATATAAAGATAACACAATTGTTGTGTTAACATACAGTGCAATAGTATTCGGATATCTTTATCCAAATAGGCTATATCTATTGAAATTTTCAAACAAATAATCAATCTTGTATTTTCAAACTTATTTTCATATCTGTGTAGATCTAACAAAATTTTACACAGTTTAATAACTGTATAGGTATGTAACTTGCCTTTCCCAGGCCTTTTTACCACCCAAATCCTGGGGTATGGTAGGTTCTTAGTGAGTCATAGGTACTTTTTGAGTCGTGGTTATGGACATCACGTGAAATCATTTGATAAAACATTCCCAAATGATGCAGTTGTTACGGGAAAAAGTTGTGACCAAGTCACCATAGTTTTGCAGATCAAAATGCGACAAAAACAATTAAATATTTTATCTATCTATCTATATAGTAGTGCTGCACCGAATCCAAAATTTCAATCGGATCCGAATTCAAATCCAAAGGCTCAAATATTGAATATTGGTTCGAATCCTAATTTAAAAGTAAAAATTCGCAAAATAAATTATAATTTATATTGTTATAACCAAAATTATGTTTTGAAACACCAGAACGTATACATGTCTTATGAGAAAAGTAATTAACTTTTATTATTATTATAAACTTTACAGCTACTAATATTTATACTACTTTAGCAGCATTGGTAGATGCAGCTGCAGCCGCAAGCCCGCAACAGCAGTAGTGGAAGCAGAAATAACGACATCAAAAACAAAAACAAATACTAAGTAGATGACAAAATTGACTTACGTTGTTCGAAAAAAAAAATACCCGTGTCCAGATTCCGCAAATTTCTCATAATCGCACATACCCGAAATAGTGTAAGCATTTTAATGACAAACATTAATAATAATGTCTCATATTTAACACATCTATGTCAGTCAGATATAATATGAATAACGCTGTATTTTATTTTAAGAAGCAAAAAACGCATCACACGCAATCTGCATTAAGTATCAATAAAATACTTCGTAACGACCACTTATAAGCCAGAATAAGTATGCTGATAAAACCCGAAATGCTTCCACACCAAGGATTTTAATTGTTTATGTGCATCGCGATTTTTCTTCTGCGCCATTTTGCACCATCGAAAACGAAAGTAGACTGTGTAGTACCATGTTTTTGTCAAAAAAGTGGCGATAATTGTGACAAACTACATACCAGTCAGCCCTTTAAAAAGAAAGAAACACTTTAACGAAACGTATTAGGGCAAAAGAAACAATTAACGCAAACGAAAGGTTAAACTCAAATAAGATCCGGATTTGAAACCGATTTTACCAATCACGGTTAGATCCGCGAATCCTCGTTTGGATCAGCGAATCTCGGATATTTTGGATATTTGGTGCAGCCCTACTATATAGCATGTCTTTCCGTGGTATCGGCCCTCTTAATGAATACATACCAATTTAGGAAGTGAACAAATACAAAAACACGCATGTTTTATATGTCAATATATAGTTTAATGTGTATTCTTGGGCATAACAATGAAAACTGCATTTAAATCGATCATGTTTTGACAAAATACTGGTTAGACTCAGCTCCCTTTAGTAATCTGTTTCATCTACACCTTGTCTCATAGTATGGTCACTTCTGATTGATTATTAAGATTTGTTACTATGTGCACGTGCTTGTTCTAAAAATAGTCATTTAATGGAAAACCGAAACTCTTGCTCATTTTGTTTTTAAAATACTTTTAAACTTTATTGAAAGATAAGCGGCACATAACACATTTGATAAAGCAATTATTAATCCATGAACAAAATACTTACTTGTGAGTTACGTAATTTAAAAATCATAGCATCACCCTGGAATAAACATGACCTACATTCCAATGAATACCGGAAATCATGAGATTGATCGTTGTAATAGTCATGGATAACCATCAAATAAATTACAACTTCCAAAAATTGAAAAACATTAACTTTCCAGCACTTCTTGAAGGTTTTTTGGTTAGGGGACGATACTATGAGGAGGGCCGATACGATGAAAGTAAGGGATATACTGCCAAGCGCCCTTTAGAGCACTATAGGAAGAGGGACATTATCGCGTCCATTTCTTAGGAAGAACCAGTACTTGGTGTCTATGGAGGAAATAATGAGAACGCTCCCAGAGTAGGGAGCGAACCTACAAACTCTCGATTGCTAGGCGAACACCTCATCCACTACACCACCGCGATCTACAAATATAGTAAAATATTAAATATCTCCTCTTTTATACATTGTTCATTTAGTGTTCCTAAGTGACAAAAAATCGAAAAATAGGTTATTGATGAGAATTTTCCATACTACATCTTCTTTGACATTTTTCACTAGAAATTAACCTCATCTACAATGTTATTTATAGTATGCAAATCTTGAAATTGGAATAGCCAATCAGAATACAGGAAACCATTTTCAAGATAGCGGTTTGTCACTATCAATTAGGGCTGTAACGAATACACTAGGTGACGAATACGATACATATCACGAATACAGGGTGGCGAATACTAATATTTATTCGCGAATATGAATTTCAATGAACAAAAGTAATACTGACAACTTGACATGACATTATATACCGGTAGTATGAAACTATGAGTATTTGTCAAAATTTTGATTAATTGAGTATCATTGCAAACTGAAAATATGAAATATAACACTTTGTGAAATCACTAAATACTGACTAGAACTGCTTAATCTTTTAACACAGTTTTGAAAACATGACTAGAGTACCAATAAAATCCTTGAGTAGAACAATTAAGAGTCAACAGTTGACACATTAATGACAGTACCCATTCACATTTTTTTAATGAGCATATGTCAGATAGGTGATGTAGATGATATTTCAATGTCACCTATCTGACATATGCTCATTTGATATATTGAATAAAAACAGTGTGACAATAGAAAAAGTATTGAACAAGATATAGTTTTAATTACCCCATAAATACTGACCACAACTTAAATATTCAACCGGTGCCCGCCATTTTTGTTGATAATCTCACTGTGTAACATAGTGGGTGGGATAAAAATGATGAAAAACGCCGGAATAAAGAGAAGAACATTTAAATATAAGGGTTAATTGTATGAACCTTCATTTGTAAGGTAAGATGAGATGATTAAACTTTCAAACTGGAAATCACGTTGATTGTATTTGTAAAATATTTGGTTCGGGAGGTGGCGAATAACGAATATGATTCGTCCACAGCCGTATTCGAGTAATTGGAATATTCGAATGTATCGTTACAGCCCTACTATCAATGTAATTGATTATTTATTATTATTATTACAGACAATAAGTATTGGGGAAAAAAAGCAACAAATATAAAGACCAAAGTTTACTAATTATGTTTATAATGATGGTGCTCTCCATGATTATTAATGTTAACAACTAGCCAGTCTCTTTTTTGTGTCGAAAGCAACCACTCAAATGATTAAAGCAATCATAACTTAGTGTTACATGCTTACAGCTACAGCTCCTTTGATTCTAACTTAGTTACAGTTTTCATCATTAATTGTTAATGTATGCCATGCAAAATAGAGCGCAAAATTTTAAATGCAGGGGTTTTTCTGCTATGTAAAAAAAGGCCGTAAAACGGATCTGATCCCAAAACAAACGGACCCGATCCCAAACCGAAAATAGAAAAAAAGCCCAATTAAAAAAAAAAGAGTTGTTTTTTTTTAGAAAGAAGTGTCTGATGACTTATGATAATAAGACTGTATATCTCAATTTTATTTTTTAAACAACCTACCAGGGCTCAACATTAACTTTTGAAGCCACTTGTCGGGTCAGTCATGAAGACCGAAATTTCACTTGTCCTGACCAAAAAGCAACTTGTCCTGACCATTATATCTTATTCTGCTCAGTTCTTTGCAAAAAAATGAAATAATACAAAATGCTCAAATTATAAAGACTTTAATCTACAAAATGCATGTTAACATAAATGTAGGCAATTTCAATACAAAAAGAAATTACTAGAACTGACTAGAATAACAAGAAAACTCAAGATTATTGATTTTTAAACATTATACAAAGCCATAATACCTGACAAAAACTTGTGTTTTGCCACCATAAAGCAGAAAATGTTCAAAGTGATGTATATGTACAGTACTGAACTGATATTTTAAACAACATTAACACATACATAAAGAGGACGTCACTACGTTAATTGTCTTTAAGATCGGTGTTTACCGGTGTTGTAAAATGCATATTCTTTATAAGGGAGAATATTCTTGTTATCTTGGCAAAGTAAAATGTTAAAGTTTGCTTTCCTGGGCCCGTATTCACCAACAGATTCTTAGACTTAAGAATAAAGAATAGACTTAGAACCAAGAAAAAGTTGTTCAGTGTTTGAATATACACAGGCCTCCACTGGTGATTATGTCATTAACACAATGTTCTATATGAAGAATAATATAGATAGAAATATTTACTGCAGTTTGACTCAAACTTAAAGAAATTATTGAATATTTTAATTTAAAGAATTTTCTTTATTCTTAGACTTTAGTCTTAGAATTGTTTGGTGAATATGGGCCCTGGTGAACAGTACGGTGTAGTATCGCATGGAATATCACGCGCTTTGTCGTTTAAACGCAAACAAAATATAATCAAATAAGTTTTGTGGTAACTCCACAGAAATAACGGATTTAAAGGCATTTTTTGTAAGTAATTAAATTATAACGACCACTTGTCCTGTCGGACTAGCAAATTCTTTTTTTCCTTGTCCGGACTAACAATTTGGTTGTCCCGGACAGTCAGACTACCGTTAATGTTGAGCCCTGCCTACAAAATTATAAATATATATAACCATAATTTATATGATTTGTATCCAAAGCGGCCAGGAAAAGACCTGTTTGTCATTATTTGTTGATTAAAAAATCCCAATATGGTCGATAAATTTTCCCAAATTATTTGTAAAGAGCAAAAAACAAGTTGTACACAATTGAACAGACACAGAAACTTTAGTATATGTATATTTTAAGGAGTCAAAGTGAACAAGATCTGCCCTGTACAATGAAACAAAAATTTGGAGGTTACCCCTCCTTAGATCCACCTCTTTCTGGGAAGGCCCTGTTAATGATCGTAAAGGAATTATCTTTGCCTGTAACCAATTTTATCCAAATGATGGCCCTTTGTCTGTTTTCCTAAACAGAATATTTAAGCTTCTTAATTACCTATGTGTAATAAACCCTTCTTTAACTGCTCGCCAGATTTTGCTGAAAATTTAATGTGTAGATGTAATGATCTTAAAGGAATGGATTTTTTGCTGTGGCCAGTTTCTGCAGATTTATGGCAATTTGTCTGTTTTCAACTATAGAATATATAAGCCCCACATTTTTGTATATTTATTTCTCTTTAACTGTTTGCCATATTTACATCAATGTTTCACAGCTGAATGATTTTCATGTGTGAATGAATTGAATTGAGATGAATTTTTACTAAAACCAGCTATTGCTGATTTGTAATCCTTGTCAGTTTTACATTTAGTTTAAACATTTACAGTTGTCTCCTGCTTTACCTTTATTGTGTAGATGATTATAACAAACAGAATTTTAACTACAACCAGTTTTAGCAGAACTATTGCTGTATGTCTTTTTACCACTGTAGAATATATACCAGGGATGTGATTGTGTCTATATTGGTGTTCTAGGGGCATCAGTATCTGTGACACATTTCTTGTTTATTTTGCAGGATGACAAACATGAAAAACCACCTAAGAAACTGAAGACAGTTGAAAGTAAAAAGGCAAATACGATTGATGCATTATTTGCAAAGAACGTAAAAAAAGAAGCTACAGTAGAAGAAAAACCAGTCACAAACACAACAGAAGAATCAGAATCAACATCAGAAAGTTTCTCAGCAACAGATAAACCTTGTTCTCCAGGTGATGGTACTAGCCACTTAATATCATCTGATTCTGTTTGTCACCCAACTGAATCACTCTAAAGTGAATAACTATCGTCTGGTTAGGTTATTACAACACATGTGCATTACATTGCAAAAATCTATTAGGCGTAAGGTTTGTACACCGTTTTTGTCTGTCTGTTTGGGGTTCTGTCCGTTTCATGCCCATTGTTAAGTAGCTTTGTCTTTGTCATTAATTTACAGTAAATTGCCAAGAACACTTCAGTTACTTAAACTTTATTGAGACTTAGCTTTATGTATTTTTAAGTTAACTAGGTTAGCCAGACAATCACTTTAGTTTTGATCATATATGGACTGTTTCATTAGTGTTGTATGAGATCTCTTGTTGTCTTTCAGAAAGTGGGAAGTCTCCACAAGGAAAAGACGAAGAAGACGAGGCAACAGTAGAATCACCATGTGATGTTAAAGAGAACATTAAACAAAAGTTCCTTTTTGAGATGCCTGAAGATTTCTATCAGTTTTGGGAATTCTGCAAGGCTGAAAATCCTGCCAAGCCAACAGGTTTATTGCAGTAGTGCTAATTGGTTCATTACGTAAATCTTAGGAAATGTGTGCGTTACATGCTTAAGGTAGCGCTAGGTATCAAATAAAAATGGAGATGACTTGACATTCAGAGAGTGAAATACGTTTAATAGGCCCTTTAACCAGTATGATATTATCCTCTGCAAAAGGCTGAGGGATATAGTTTTAGCATTGTCAGTCTGTCTGTCTGTTGCAAACTTTTTAGGACTATATCTAAGATATGATATAAAATTTCAACTTGAAACTTCATGTGTGTATACATGTCAATAAGGAGAAGAGCCCTTCAAAAGAACCATAACCTTAAACTTTCTTAAATAAGAGTTATTTCCCTGTAATGTTAATTGTTTTTACATGATGTCACTTTTCAGGGCTATATTTCAGATATGATACTAGATTTCAACACGAAACTTCAATGGTGTATAGATATCATTTAGGAGAAGTTCCCCTTCACAAGAACCATAACCCTACATTTTTTTTAAAGAGTAATTGCCCTTTGTTGTTTTTGTATTATGTTACTTTTAATGGCTCTATGTACTTACTATACAAGATTTCAACATAAAACTTCATTGGTGTTTAGATTCTACCATACATCAAGGAATTCGCACCAATCCATTTACAAACTTTATTTTGCAGGGGATATCAATTCAATGAATTTGTTTGTTTTATAGATGCTCACAGTGACAAAGTTTATCGTACAAATAAAAAAAAGCCCATAGTACCAATAATAAATGAAAGTTATGATAGCTTAGTTAGGTTTTTCATTTCCTATGATTCATATAAAAGTTGAGATTTGGGGGGGGGGGGGGGTAAAGTGATAACTGATTACAAAAATGTTCTTCAGTTTTAACAAAAGTCATCATCGATAAACAATAAAAGGATAATTCACACTGCAAGTTAGCTGTGTGTAACTCTGACAGTGACGTTATTTGTTAATATTTTGCATGCTGTATCCTTTTAAGAACATAAACCTGATTCATACTATCACATTTTACAGACCAAAACCAGTCAGGTAAAGAAAGTTGACCATAAACATCCTGTGATGTACAATATTGTAAATTATGTTTTGTCTTCGATAGGATAAGAATTGTGGTTGTTCTTTATTGTAAACTACAGATGCTTTGAAGAAAGACACTGGCTTGCAGTTGGTTGGACCCTATGACATTCTGGCAGGGAACCATACAGGTGTGGACAGGAACCGGCATGGAAGGCGCCCCAACTTCCTGCTCCACTGGCGCTACTACTATGATCCTCCTGAGTTCCAGACAGTACTGAAGGGGGATGATAAGACACAGTTCCACTTAGGCTACTTCAGGTAAGGCTACTTCAGGTAAGGCTACTTCAGGTAAGGCTACTTCAGGTAAGGCTACTTCAGGTAAGGCTACTTCAGGTAAGGCTACTTCAGGTAAGGCTACTTCAGGTAAGGCTACTTCAGGTAAGGCTACTTCAGGTATGGCTACTTCAGGTAAGGCTACTTCAGGTAAGGCTACTTCAGGTATGGCTACTTCAGGTAAGGCTACTTCAGGTAAGGCTACTTCAGGTAAGGCTACTTCAGGTATGGCTACTTCAGGTACAATTGGATATTTTTGCTGGAAAAATTAAACAGTTACCAAAAAATTGATCACTGCTAAGTTATTTTTGACAAAATGAGATGCTTTACTATGACAGTCTTTATTTGTTTGACAAAAATGTTAGCAATAAATCACTCTTTGAATGGCTAATAATTTAGTTTGATTGCTAGCTGGCAATTATTCAGTTGTGTTGCTGGTTTGAGTTACTTGTGGTAAATAATGTTTTGGTGAATTTATAGATGTTTGTATTATATAGCGTAATAACTCTTAAGTTTTCGGACATTAAAAAAAATATTTTTTGTTTTCGTGTCCGAAAATTTAGATACGAAAAATATTCAAAAATTACAAGTGTCTGAAAATTTAGAGACAAAAATTAAGGTGTCTGAAAATTATAATTATATTGAAATAAATGCAATAAATCAATGTACAATAATTATCTTGTGATTAACTCTTCTTTTTCTGCTTAAAAAAATAAATACAACTTCATAGCTTTGCTAACCTAAAATGATATAGAACAAAAACTTAAAAACAGTGAACATTCTGCTTCTTTAATAGGACGACACTGTTTCAAATGCTGTTGGGTGAATAAATTACTTTCTACCGATATACATGGTTATTTACCCAATTACGTGTAATGGTCCATTACCCTCAGGCATGAATCTGCAAGGTGTTATTACCTTAATCCCATTGTAAAAATCCATGATCGAAATGTCACAAGACACAAAACAGGGCCAAAGTCTGTAGAAAAGAGTGATAACATATACTGTCTGAAAATTAAGAGACATCAATTATGGACGAAAACCCGTATGTCAGAAAATTTAGAGTCAAGAAATTTTTTTTTTTTTGCTAAAAAAAGCTGGTGTCCGAAAACTTAGTGTCTTAAACTTAGAGTAATTACGGTAGGTGCTATATGATATATTTTTACATTGTTGAAGAGATGACCCCTGTGAAATGCCAGCGTTTGTGGCCGCCAACTCAGCTGCTGTCGACTGCATCATCACTCCAAAGGGAGATAATATTTTTGCTGCAGTGAGGTAATTATTGGAGTCTATACAAGTATGTTGGTAGTATAAAAAAAAAAAAGGGAGTTGATTTGATTGTCATGTTTCCAATGAAAAATAAAGTAACATGATACTTTCAAGAATGTTTAAGCCACATAAATACTCAAAATCAAAGAATTTTCATAAAATATTTCGTAAAATTCACTTAAAAATAAAACGACCATTTTGTATCTTGTCAAATATGTTACCAGATCACATCTAGTGTTGAAATTTTCGCTATTGCTATAAGGAACACAGACTTTTTATGGGTAAACTTTTACGAAATATTGTACAAAATATTCGTTGATTTTGAGTTTTTATGTGTTTAAAATTGCCCACGGCTATAACTCTACTTTGACATGATGTTGAAAAAAAAACATGTTCCTGTTCCTCTAAATCATTGGAAAGCATTAAAGTAAATTATGAATTTTCTTTTCTTTGTTGATAGCATGATGATCAAGTTTCATGTCCAAGTACAATTATAAAAAACAACATCTTATTAGTTGACTTTTCTATTGCATAGCAAAATCTATTGTATGGTTGCTTAATATTCTATGGGCCGTTTTTAAATTTATGTTAAGATATTCATTCTTTTAAGTTGTCAGAAAATTGGCATAATCCATGTGCATCAAGTGTTGCTGTTTTACCCTTGCCGTGTAGTTAGCACAGGCTAATCTAGGATGCCCTTTTTCAACTAAATTAGCTGCAGAGTTACATGTAGCTAGAGTAAGTTATCCTCAATCCGAACTTTTCCTTTTTTAAATTTTACAATTTACATGCAGTTAATATGAACAGTAAGTACATGGTGCCCACACATTATCACTTCAGGTGATTTTAATATGTATATTCAATAGGAATTCCCCTGTTTCTATTGGACATCTATTGGGAATTCCCCTGTTTCTATTGGACATCTATTGGGAATTCCCCTGTTTCTATTGGACATCTATTTAATCAAATCTTAGCCTTAACCCTTTGCATGCTGGGAAATTTGTTATCTGCTAAAATGTCGTCTGCTGAATTTCTAAAATTAGCATTTCTTCGATTTTTTTCCAAAGAATACTATCAGAATGCAAACAGTTTGGATCCTGATGAGACGCCACGTTTTGTGGCATCTCATCTGGATCCAAACTGTATGCATAGGCCTTCAAAATTCGGTTCCAGCACTGAAAGAGTTAATATATATGCAAAAATTCATTTGATACTTTAGAAAATGGCAATGGTTAGTGTTCATGATGTTCTTGGGCATATTAAGCTTGATATTTACAAGAATTTACTTTAAAAAATGGAAGTCATTGTACAGGATTTTTAGTTATTGGTAGAGACGGGATAAGATGTAAGTATGTTGTAAAAGATAAGAGTTGTGTTTATATGGATTTTTGGGGGAATTGATTGAGTCAGGATTATATATACAGTACCTAAAATTGGGGAAAGGGTTAAAAAATGTAAAAAAAATTCAGAATAATAATTATTAAATAGGAGCATTTCTGTTTGGCATTTTTCGGAATTAGGGATAGTTGATGGTACATTTGTTCATTCCAGATTTTCTTTTATAATACAATCAAAGATTTAAAATGTTCTTTTATAATACAATCAAATTGTTTAACATTTAAAAGGTTGGCATTAGTATCAATCTAGGTAAGAGTTGTCTCTCTTTGACTAGAAGTGCTCATACCAAACAACATAATAATCGGCTAAAGTGTATTTGGAGCTTCGTCTCTAACTAAATACCTTTAAAGTTGACAAAAACAGACACTTCACACATTTACGTTTAGTCCAGTTTTCCGCATAGACACTATTTCAGGATGTGTTTTTTGAAAAAGCTTAAGTTTACTGCATCTACTTAAGTGCTGTTATAAGCGACAAAGAAAAGTCCACTTTCCACCTTAAGTAGCTTTATAGTCAAATAACTAGATAAAATAATTTATAGTTAACTACATGTAACTAAATTATTTAAAAGCAGGCAATAAAACACTAAACACAGGTGCATTAAGTCCATTTGGCCTCTGACTTGCATTAAATTTTTTAATACATGTATTTGTAACAATTAAAGTTATTTGCATTTACTTCAGTGCTGTTATAAGCGACAAACTGAAGGCCAAGGACACGGACTGTGGACTAGCTTCCCGACTGAAGGACCTTTCTGAGCGGCTGAACAAATGTGCAACAAAGCTCGGTCTGAGTCTCGAGGGGAAGAGCAAAAGAATGAAGGAGCGAGACAAGAAGGTGGTCTGCAAGAGCTTCCACAAGGCAGGCATTGTGGTGCCAGTTGATGAGAACGAGGTGGGATATAGGGAGGTGCCAGAATCACCAGGTTTGTGAAGTTGTGACTTTGTAGGGGGTGGGTGGATAAGGTTAATCAAGTTGAAACTTACAAATTTTAAATTTCTTGCATTGGAAGCCATTGATGTTAAGTCAGTTTTTGTGCTTGAATCAGCACTTAGTATTGATAAGGAGCTTCATAGAAAATCACACACCAGGCATTCCGCAGGGCCTTTTAGTGGCACCCATATGTCTGAATGTTCAATTCAGACATACCCCTTTACCTAAATTTGTAATGACATTGTCTGTGTGTTTGATTTAGCTCAGGAGTAATGTAGGAATTAAAATAGGCCTCATAAAATTATATAACGAGACATGTTTATAGGGAAAATATGGCCCCACATTCCATGTTTGTCTCAAAACTTTGTTTGTATGGCTAAATTTGACTTCAGACACTTGTTCGTGACCTTGAACTTTGAGGTTATGAGAGGGGTGATACACATGTCACTGAATTTTCTCATTTGGTCGTTTGTGGTAACTTTTTAATTGCATGATTTATGACAGTTACATAGGGGACAAGCTGTTTTATTATCATATTTGACCTTTAACCTCAATGTGTGACCTTACCCTCTGAAGAGGGAGACAGGTTTTATACCCTACCCTCTTCTAATGGTGGTCATTAGTGTTAAGTTAATTTAAAATACTTTGTTGAATAACAAAGTGACAGTGTTGGTAAGCTGTTAAGTGGTCAAATTTGACCTTTGAACTCTTTAGTGCCACCGCGACCTTTTAGGTTACCTGTCACATTTATCACATGGCCTATATATATTATTTTAACTGATATATTATGTTTATTAGTTACTTATTTTGTCCTATTATCATTACTTTGAAGCCGATCTAAAGAAAATGTTCAAGAAGATTGCGGACAGCAAAACTGATGATGAGCGTGACAAGAACTACGAAGACCTCCAAGAGCTCATAACTCTGATACAGTTTGCAAATGATGAGTGTGATTATGGAGAGGGCCTCGAGCTGGGGATGGACTTGTTCTGTTTCGGAGGGTCTGTGTTTCATTCAACCATACTGCAGCTATTGCCTCTGGCATATATGTTGCTGAACAGGCCAGAGTTCGGTAAAATCATCGAGGCACATCTTAAAGACAGGAGGAAAGGGGCTGATCTGAGCCAGATTGTGTGACCTTGGTGATGACATGGGGTTCAAACATGCGATCGCTGCTATTGCCTCTGGCATATATGTTGTTGAACAGGCCAGAATTCAGTAAAATCATAGAAGCACATCTTAAGGACAGGAGGAAAGGGGCTGATCAGAGTCAGATTGTGTGACCTTGGTGATGACATGGGGTTCAAACATGCGATCACGGCTTTGTTCCTATGTGTATGTATATAACTATGACAATTTGTAAAGGATTAATATTTTTGATTTATTTGATGTTCCTCATAACACATTCTCCTTTTGTACATGAGATCGCATTAGTGAATAATGATTGTGAATTTTATACACTTCTTTTGTGTTTTTATAACATGAACACATGTTTTAATTTATTAATTTATGAAAAGTTAGTAGTTCATTGTTTCTGTTATGGTGTGTATTTTATTTATGGCTTTTCATTAATATTTCAATTCATCAATTTCTTACTTTTTCAAAATACTGGGAAATATTACTCATGCGTTCTGACTTCTTCTATTGTAACTGAAGCTGCCAGCCAAAATTAGGTGAAAAGTGTTTAACGTTTCATAACTATGTGACAGGTTGGTGAATCAGAACGTTTTGGTAGTATAGACACTTCCTCTTGTTAATAAAGTTTCCCTCAAAGACTCATTAAATTCAAATCTTCAATAATCTTATAACTCTTTACAAAAATCTTGAATCACAATGTCCAGTTAGTATGCACACACCTCTGGGCAGTGATGGTTCCCTAGTTAGTATGCACACACCTCTGGGCAGTGATGGTTCCCTAGTTAGTATGCACACACCTCTGGGCAGTGATGGTTTCCTAGTTAGTATGCACACACCTCTGGGCAGTGATGGTTCCCTAGTTAGTATGCACACACCTCTGGGCAGTGATGGTTCCCTAGTTAGTATGCACACACCTCTGGGCAGTGATGGTTCCCTAGTTAGTATGCACACACCTCTGGGCAGTGATGGTTCCCTAGTTAGTATGCTCACACCTCTGGGCAGTGATGGTTCCCTAGTTAGTATGCACACACCTCTGGGCAGTGATGGTTCCCTCAAAGTGTTGTTGGGTTTCTGAAGGAGGTCGAATAAAGCGTCGATAACTGGTGTTACCGACAACAATATTTGGACAGCATAATAAACTCTGTGAATGTTACTTTTCATTTCTGTTAATCGGCATTTAAATTAAATAAATCAATAAATGAAAGCACAAGTATGCTATTATTTCAAAGTAAAGTCTTGGCTAGAGTTTTTCTTTTACAAAGCAGCGTCAATAATCTGCTTACAAAGTGACGTCATGCACGTGGTCAGTACAGTCCCCACAAACGTTTCTAGGCGCATTTGTTCCACTATCTCAAATAAGATCAGTGTTTATATTAACCCATCGATATATTTTTGCAATTTAACAGGTATGAAACGCAATTAAAACGTGAAGAATGTTTAATACAATATGCAAAATGTAGTCATAGCGATGCTAGGCATTGTCAAAATATTTAATAATTTCCCCAAATATTAATTCTTGTGGTCGCAGCAAGAACGCCAGTCCGGCAGGACGAGGTCATACGCTCCGGGTGCCATATATAACGTGTTAATAATACAGGAGTGTCATGTATCAAAAGAAAACAACTTAAAAAAAAAACTTACGCGAATAAAAATGTTGAAACGGTCGTCTCTCATCTGCGCATACATAGGTAAAGATGTAACAATTATTAAAAAAGATCCACACATTTCCCATATTTAGATTATATCGAGCCAGAACTGTACATATAACATATTTATGTGACAAATGAATTACTGAAAAGCAAAACAGTGAAAATCCTCTACGTCGTGTCTTCTTACTATCAAATTATTTCGGTCCCGTGTTACACGCATGTAATGATAAATCAACACTCGAGGAAGTATGTTTTTGTCGATTAATATACATTTAAACTGAATTTTCTATGATAGCTGCTAGACACGAAGCTTAAGTGAAGTATCGACGATGTCTCTTCTTAGCACAGTCTCTTTTCTCAACACATCCATACGTGCTATAAATAAAACACAAAAACGCATGCCTCGACTATTCAATTATTCAATGTATGCGTTTCATTATATGGTCCATAGGCTACATACCTTATTGATGCACAATTTGTACTGCGTGTTTCTTCGTACTGCGCTTATCAACGACACTGATATGTTTTCGCAGATGAATCACCAATCATTTTCACCGATATAATTGTGATACGATCTCTTCCTACTGTTCTATACGCTAATACCATCACATATAAACTACGATTACAGCCGGTAGACTTTCTAGTATATATTGTGTATCTCATTGTATCTCTTAAGATTGCCTCAAGAATAAAGCAAATAAATTACTTAGCACCAACTATCAGCCAATTATATCGTCACTGAATCGCGATGCCTCATGCATTATCTTGACACCAACAAAGTTGCAGAATGCGTACTTTTTTTAGTAGCGACCATTATCAAACGTTACGGTAGGTACTGCGAGCAAATCGATTTGTTGTCAAAATTTATTTGGGCTATTTTCATCATATTTTGTTATTTTAAGCAATTTGCTCTACGTTTTATATAAGTACGATTATATAAGTTCTCCTACATTTGAGTATAAAAGATATGTTAACAATTGACTGGGGCATCTGAACCACATTATGCGACATATTTTATTCATATTGACTTCTTAACTGCTAAGACACACTTGATGACTATAAAATTATGACACTGTTCGTATGGTACCAACGCATATGCGCCGTAAAGGGCACTAAACATGCGTTGGCATAAAGTGGTACCGTATTGAGATATTTTATTTAACATTATATAACGTGCGCCTTAGATAGTTGTTATGTGGGTCGTCTTGAACCTTTTTATTACTGGCCTTCAACGCAAGTGTCGTGTAATAAGCAAAAATTGGTAATCCTATTTGTTATGACTTTGGCCTTATCAAATAAGCTGATCACTGTTTGAAGCCAACGATCCATAGAAGCCTTGTTTACGTGACTAATGCCGTCACAAGCTGTGTAAACGCTCGAAAATCAATCGAACGGTATGCCCCAACGGATATTGACCGCGAGAGGAAGTATGTGAGTGATTATATTTTACATTATATCGTTCACATGGCTACAAGGGGGGGGGGGGGGGGGGCATGTGTACGGGAGCTTTACGGGTTTAAGTGAGGTAAGTTGGAACTTACTTCCAAGATGGCGTCGTTTTCGTGTTTTTCGTGAAGGAGTTCCGGAATTTTGTTCACCCGGTAATATTTATATTTCTTTTAAATGATTACGCCCTCTCGGCTCTATCGTGTTTGCGCTTCCCTTGTTTTTTTTTTCAAGATCGTAGACGTCGGGATAAAAAAGTTATCGAATGAAAACTGTCCACGCAAGCCCTCCCCCCCCCCCCCCACACACACACACACCTGGGCCAGTACATGTAAATAAAACGCTACATGTACCAGTGTTTTTTATTTAAAAAAAAATTGAAATGAAATGGGTTTTAATAGAAGGCCTCTTACTTTTATTTGTTAATACCTGTCGCATAACCATTACGATTTTTAGATGACAAACATGTCAAATCAAAGAAACGCCTCTTTACTTTTGAATTGTTCCAGTGTCAGTGACATGATCTAACAAGTTCGTTCTAACAAGTACTATCCTCCTAATCCACCCATGCAGTCATTTCATACAGTAGTGATAGTGTAGGTTGCAAATTCCAGCGTTATTTTATTTTATTTCGCAGTTAATGACGTTTTACCGCGTCGGAGGCTGCATTATGGTTGGACCCGGAATGCTTCCCAGCACTCCTACCTAATTTGCTTACTAAACTAAAAAATAGACGAATTGAAGGATATTGTAGATGCAATTTCAAGCTATTTAGTTTTTACTGATAGATATTAAACTTTGATGTGGTCTTGTTTTGTGAACGAAGCCGGAGTACCAGGCGGAGATCCCACCTTTGCGGTATGGTGACCACCAATCAATCTGACATGCTTCCTGGAATAGGGATTGAACACGAGTCGCCTACGTACATACTTTTTGTTGCGGTCTAGATACGAGGTTTATAGTGGCTTGTTCCGACATAGGCCGACACAGGCCGAGTAGTTACGATTGCGAGTGTATGTTGGGAACACATGTGTACACTTCCCTCTACTTCTAATTGTTTATTAACATGGCTAATAGCTCTGCGTTTTGGGAGAGCGAGTTATTTAGAACATTTGCGTTTTATGTGTCAGTATTGTTATTTAAAGTACTATCCAACAACTTCACGACCGTGTATTACAGATCGATCAGAAAGGTAAGGTTTAAACAATATATCAATTTTATATGGATTGTACATTTTTACTCTGTAAGTCATAAACAAATTATTGTTGATCGCAAACATGATGTAAAGTACGGAATCCGGATAGTGCCATCTATAATCTCGCTCTTCTTTTATCAAGGGCGACACTAGACACACCACTCTGGATCAGCAGACGATTTATTTCATAAATCAATCTCTGGGTTAATGGTCGCCATCTTTCGAACTACTTTCAAAAGTACAACAACAACAATAACAGTAGAAGACAATTTTAATTGCGAAAAGTTGAAAAATTGAGTACATGTGTCACGGTTGTTGAGTGAAATAGTGTTCTTTTCAACTGTGTATGAAGCATGTGAACTGGTAGTGGAATAACCGAATTGTTGGTGGAAATGGAATTTAGAAATATATCTAATAATTGAATTCATCATCGTGTAGAATAATCATCAGCATCATTTCTGTGGAACATTGCACAATTCAAAAAAACAAGTGTTTCATAGCTATGGTGCTTTTGACATAGTTCACTAACCATCAAGACTGAAATGATTCATGCACACAGGTAAAGTAAATAATTGAATTTGTGCAGAATGTTTATTTTTTACAAATTATTATTTAATTTGACCAATTTATTTTAGATTGATTGCACTGAAACTCAAAGTCTAAAGCTTAGTAAGACACTTAAGCCAGTTTTCTGAGAAGAAACAATACTTGTTCAGAGTATAGCTGGATCATGCGGCCTCTGGTTTATTTATTTGGCCTCGGCCTTTAACCTGGGTCGCTTTGATTTCAGGTGTTTAGCCCCCATATCAACAAGGCTCTCGACCCTATATGTAGTTATTCATATTGTTTAAAGATTTTGAGAACCCTCACTCGGTGCCAGTGGGGATAAAACAGGGACCTTCTTATAGCTAGATGAATGCATCAAATATGCCAGCAACACTTTATAATCAATAACTTTATAATTGATGATTCTGTTCTTTTAACTACATTGCTCATTTACCAAAACAATGTGAAACACATTTTTATGCCCCCAAAGGAGGGCATATAGTGATCGCACTGTCCGTCTGTCTATCCATCACACTTTGCATTTAGGTTTCGAAAAAATGCTCATAACTTCTATGTCGCTTCAGATGTAACATTCATATTTGGTATGCATGTGTATATGGACAAGGCCTTCCCATACACACACAAATTTTGACCCCTTTGACCTTGAACTTAGGGTCGGCTTTTAGGTTTTGAAAAATGCTCATAACTTCTATTAAAGCGTTTATCGGGGGCGTATGTCATCCTACGGAGACAGCTCTTGTTTTTGCTACTGTCCTCTGCACAAACCATGATATATCTGCATATATGCCTCCAACCAAATCAGTAAAACTATTTGTCACTTAATTACAGTAAACTTATTGCATGTTAACTTTTCAACAATATATATATACATGTATATATAATTATATATAACAGATCTTGAAAAAAACTCACATCAAACTTCAAATTGTTTTAGTAAATTATAGGCTTTAATTGGTATTGTGACATTGACACCACTCATGCATGCGACTATACAATTATACAACTATGGAGCACATTATTTATGAGAAATTCCAATACATCAACATATCGTCTCAGATTTAAGGCAGATAATCTAGTGCTTTTTTGCTGCCATTTTTACTATTACACATTTTTTCATTTTATGTTATGATGCATTGATCTTGTTTCTAAATTAACCAAGCAATCATGTTAAACTTTTGAAGAAAGATGTTGTCTGATAAATATAGAAAATATAATCACTACAAAGTGAACAAAATTCAGTTGAATACTGTGACCAACAAAGATTTGCCAAAGAGCAATTCAGATCATGATTTAAATTAAATACAAGTAATATGAAAGTCTGCCTATTGGATCCCAGTTAAGACTTATTTGTCAAATCTGCACATTAATTTTCCCTTAGCCATGTAGAATTGGGGATTAAATACAATCAAGTCATGTAAAAAGGAGCAGGGTATAGCACGCTGCTATTGATTTCTTGAGCTTTCACATGAATTTTACAGGTAATTTTCATACAACAAATGATATTATGTAGTGTAATGATAAAGCATTATGAGCACAAATTATATCTCTTACTAGTGGTGCAAAAATCATTTAAGTGTCACATTTCAAAAGAAAATTTATATAAAAAGGTATTATTAATTGTTAAAACGTTATAAAAGGTTATTTCAATACACTAAAGCATTTAATTACAAGAACAAGTGCATTTTATGTCCATTACAATACATGTAACAGTATTGGCATTGTATTTATCTGCATTTGATGTGTATTTAATACACTTAAAAATGCAGACAAGACACACTTCTAACAGAAACAAATGTATTTTTTTCTGCATTTTTCCAGCATTAATACTCTTCAAGTGTATTTTTTATCATCCCAAATACACTTTACCAGGAAAAAGGTATGTTAAAATGCATTTTTAGTTTATTTTAAGTATATTTTCAAATGCATTAAGACAGTGTCAAATTCATACCAGTGCCTATTTAGTAGCAGTAGGCCTTATATGGTCTACTTGTGGTAGAAATAATGCATTTTGTATAATACAACATACATAAATTAAAAAATATAGCTGCCCATACAGTTCAATACAATGTTCAATTAACTACACTATGCAAAGTTGAAATATGACATCAAGCTTGGAATAATCTTTTCAATAATGAATAATATGCTGTTTTAATTTATAAGTGAATTAGACACTTGCATATAAAAACTGATTTTAAATCAAAACTAAATGTTTAATTTGATTTTTAGCTCCACTGGCCAAAGGTCCTGTGTCCATCGTGCATCCATGCATAAACTTTTCCTTTAAACATCTTCTCCTAAACTACTGGTCCAATTCTGATGAAATTTCTTAGGAATGTTCCTGGGGTGTACCTCTTTCAAATTTGTTCAAATTATGCCCCTGGGGTCAAATTTGACTCTGCCTTGGGGGTCACAAAATTGAAAATTTGCTTAAATAAGACCTATTTTGTGAAAACTTTCAAAATCTCCCGTCCATAACCATTGGGCCTAGGGCTATCAAATTTGGTATGTAGAGACATCTAATAGTCCTCTACCAAATTTGTTCAAATTATACCCCTGGGGTCAAATTTGACCCTGCCTCGGGGTCACAAAATTGAACATATGCTTATATAGGGTATATTTTGTGAAAACTTTCAAAATCTCCCGTCCATAACCATTGGGCCTAGGGCTATCAAATTTGGTATGTAGAGACATCTAATAGTCCTCTACCAAATTTGTTCAAATTATACCCCTGGGGTCAAATTTGACCCTGCCCCGGGGGTCACAAAATTGAACATATGCTTATATAGGGTATATTTTGTGAAAACTTTACAAATCTTCTCGTCCATAACCATTGGGCCTAGGGCTACCAAATTTGGTATGTAGTGGCATCTTATAGTCCTCTACCAAATTTGTTCAAATTATGCCCCTGGGGTCAAGTTTGACCCTGCCCCGATGGTCACAAAATTGAACATATGCTTATTTAAGGCCTATTTTGTGAAAACTTTAAAAAATTTCTTGTCAATAACAATCCGGCCTAGGGCTATCAAATTTGGTATATAGTGACATCTAATAGTCCTCTACCAAATTTGTTCAAATTTAATCCCTAGGGTCAAATTTGACCCTGCCCCGGGGGTCACAAAATGGAACATATGCTTATATAATGTCTATTTTGTGATAACTTAAAAAAAAATCTTGTCCATAACCATTAGGCCTAGGGCTACACAATTTGGTATGTAGTGACATTGTATGGTCCTCTACTTAGTTTGTTCAAATTATGCCACAGGGGTCAAATTTGACCCTGCCCTGGGGGCCACAAAATCAATTATATGCTTATATAGTGCCTATTTTGTGAAAATTTTAAAATTCTTCTTGTCCTTAACCATAAGGCACAGGGCTACCAAATTTGGTATGTAGTGACATGTTATAGTTCTCTACCAAGTTTGTTCAAATTATGCCCCTTGGGTCAAATTTGACCCTGCCCGGGGTCACAAAACTGAACATACGCTTATATGGGGCCTATTTTGTGAAAACTTTAAAAATCTTGTTGTCCATAACCATTGGGCCTAGGGCTACCAAATTTGGTATGTAGTGACATCTAATAAACCTCTACCAAATTTGTTCAAATAATGCCTCTGGGGTCAACTTTGACCCTGCCCCGGGGGGTCACAAAATTGAATAAACGCTTTTAAAGCGCCTATTTTGTGAAATCTTTAAAAATCTTCTTGTCGAAAACCATTTGGACTATGGCTACCAAATTTGGTATGCAGTAACATCTTATAGTCCTCTACCAAGTTTGTTCAAATTATTCCCTTTGGGTCAAATTTGATCCTGACCCGCATGTCACAAAATTGAACATTATATACGCTTATATCTTTCTTATTTTGTGAAAACTTTAAAAATATTCTTGTCCTTAACTCTAGGACCTAGGGCTACCACATTTTGTATGTAGTGAGATATAGTAGTCCTCTACAAAGTTTTCTCAAATTATGCCCCTGGGGTTAAATTTGACCCAGCCCAGAAGGTCACAAAAGTGTACATGTGCTTAAATAGGGCCTATATTTAAGTATTTGCACATGCAGAGAAATTTGTTTCAGCCTTTTTTTCAGCAGTGGAGTGATACAGGGCCATCATGGCCCTTTTGTTTAAATACTCAAAAAATGAAACCGTGTTCATGCTTGCATGAACACAGTTTATAAATGCTGTCAGAATTATAAAATATGCAATTACTATAAATACAAATGCCAGGGAAAAGTGCTTTTTGTACTAAAAAATTCGAATAAATATTACAATAATACATTTTGAATACTTTAGTATGTAATTAACAGTTTTTGTCTGAGAAAATCACTTAATTTTATATATTTATTCAAATTCACATAAATCATATTTCAAAAACACATCATTACTTCAAATCCTTTCACACAATACTGAAAAAAAAGCACAGTTTCTGATTGTTATTAATTCTTTATTAATTAATACATGTACCATTTTTTAATCTTGATGCATCCTCAATTGTATAATGCACATCTTAATCTGTTTTAACAATTATAATATAAAGATTAAGGCTGACTCAGTAAAATAATAATCCATGATTTCTGCAGTACTTGCAGACAAAATAGAAATACTGCTGTGATATTATCTATCTATCTAATGGGATATTAATTTGGCTTCAATAGAAAAAAATCAAAGCATACACATGTATAAAATGTGTATGTATATATTAGTTAAACTTAAATTGATTGACCATCGATAAAAGATATTATAATATATGTATGTATATATATATCCTTGTAAAACTAAAAATTAAATATGTATGTTTCTATTACATCATAAAGGACTTTTATTTTCAGACAAAGTACAGTGAAGCTTAAAACAGTATCCAATTGTAACAGTCAATTTTGGGAAAATCAACCTTATAATTATTTTCTGTGTTGGCCAATGTCATAATTGGTATAAAATGTATATTGAACTGGAAGTTCTCTTTATTTTAAATGATAACATTTGCTTGGTCAGCCATAATTGTCACAATCAAGTGGTCTTTTTACACTGTAGTTTTCTCACTGACTATGGGTTTGTTCTGAGAATGAGCCACACAAAGTATCGTTGGGGAGATGAGTTGTCAATTTTATGTTTATCAGTCTTTCATAATCCAGTATACCTGTAAAAAGGGAATTTGTAACTAATAATCACACAATATACACAATTAAAATTGTATGCATTTAGATTTATTTAGTACTGCACATTAATCATTTTCCAAAAATATGTAGCAACATTACATTATATAATGCTGCAATACTAAAGTAATTTACTAATTAAAGGTCGCTGATGTGTAATGGATGTGGTGTCCACCTAATGATCTGGAGGTCACTGGTTTGATCCCCAGTGTGGGAGCATTCTTAAGAAATCTCCAAGAGACACCCAAGTACTGGTTCTAGGCCCAGGAAACGAACTCAAGAGCATTTCACATACATGTACGTAGTTAGTACTTTAAATTTAATCGAACTAAAAAAGGGTTAAAACTAACAACTGAAACCCTTATTAATACATTTTATTTTGAATCAAGCAAATGTGGAAATTCATTAAAAATAATGAGTAAAATTTAAAAATTCTACTTTAAAGTAATCATGATAATTTAGATCATTTTCAGAATATTTAATGATGATAATGATACAATTATATATTCCCTAAATGATAAAAATAAAACATGTAATGTTAATTTATGAAAAAAAAAACGTTTTAATTTTATCAATATCATGGTAATTACAACTAGATACAGGCAATTAGATCAGAAACGTGCATTAATTATATTAACCCATTCATGCCTAGCGTCCTGAAAAAAAGGACATTGCAAACAGCGTAGACCCAGATGAGACGCCGCATAATGCGGCGTCTCATCTGGGTCTGCGCTGTTTGCTTAGAGAAATTTCTGTAAGAAATATTCTAAATATAGAAATAAATATACCAGACACCCCTACTTTTGGAAATAAATTGATCCAATTTAGAAGGATGGGTGAGTCCACTGGGCATAAATGGGTTAATGAACAACCCAGACATTTGTAGTGATTTATGGTCACTATTTCATTTGATGAACGTTCTATACATGACCTGTCATAAAAGGTATTTTTTAGCCAGTACTACAATCGGCAATGATAGTCTGTATTGCATACATATTCCAACGTCTATTATCGATTCGCTTCCTCAAACTGAACAAATATTTAATGTTTACATCGCGAAACGTAATGCATCCAGTTTCACTTTCGGTTTGGTTGGTTTTGTAAACACCGTAATTTCATCTTAAAAATTGGATGATAGGGTGATTAAATAATAATGGAAAAGTAAATCACTTGGATAATAGGTCAAAATGCAACACAAATGAACGTTAATAGTGCTCTTAATATCAAAGTTTCGGTAAAAAGTTTGGCGCTAGTTCAACGCGCATGTATACAGCCTCATAACAATAGACTGACAACCTTTTGGGTAGTAAAGTAGTAATACAAGGCAATATGGCGACCGTTAGCCACGAGGCTTATCTTACGGAGGTATCCGAGATAGCCGATGTATCACGATTGTAGACACACGAAGCGATACTTGATCTTTTTCTTGACAGTCGCTGCGGTCGACGCACGATATTTTTCCTGACAGTCGCGGCGAGTATTCATACGCGTCTTAAATAAACTATGGCGTACCGTTTTAGTCATTGTTTTGTCAGTTTTGTTAAAGTAAAAAATACATTTGTTAGCTGTTTTCGTTAGTTGTTGTATACAATAAAAGGAATATTACGCTAGTCAATTGTTCCAAGTGTTTGTATCACTCTCGTGGCTTGTGCTATTTCGCATCACACTCGAGGCTCCGCCTCTCGTGTGATACGTCATCACACGAGTGATACAAACTCTTGGAACAATTGACTAGCGTAATATTCCGTATGTATGTTTTGTTTAAGCGATTTGACACTTCCCTTAATAGAGACATGCGGAAAGTAACACGAAAATTATGATAATGTTTCCCGAGACTCATCACTCCGATATCTCAATTTTTGATCCATGTAAACAGCGGAACGGATATAACGCCTGCATATTCTCACTACTCAACCAGATATGTAGTATTGTCCCTTAAAAGGTAAACGGTCCCACCTGCATACGTGCAAAGAATGTTCGAAAACCTTTCTTAATTTCAATAAATTATGTAACAATTTTAATGTGTGATGTTACGTTACGTTCTTTACCTTTAGCCCGGATTTCATCGGGACTCATCGTTTAATACATGTGCTTAAAGTGTCGTCTGAGATAAGCCTGTGCGGTCTGCATAGGCTTGTCTGGGAAGACACTTTCCCAAAAACTGGCTTTTCGCTAAGAAGATACTTCATTTCAAAATAAAAAAAAACAATGAAGCGGAAAGTGTCGCCCCCGATAAGCATGTGCGTACTGCATAGGCTAATATGTAAAAAAATACGCAATTGCATTAAACCCCGTTTTTTCCAGACATAGGCTTATACTAGGAACATGCAGGGCTCATTTGTTATATGCGGCGTGTTATTATCTGTTCTGCAGTGCTATCGCGTTGAAGAGGACTCGAAGCTTGTGAAGGCCAAGCACCAAGCCGTGGAGCACCCGGATGTTACCAGGGTTGTCAGGTAATGTGCCGTTTTGTTTCCCTTTCCACAAACGATATATTGTATCCATTGAACTCCAGTCTAAATTTCGTTTCGTTAGTGTTCGCCTTATGGTCATCGGATGGGATATGTATACTACTATATATAATGCATCCGGTAACCTGGAGTAACATCGAAGAACCATTTGCTGGCTTTAGAACATTAGCGCAGCAAACAATGTGTGCAATTGAGCCGTGCTCTGATTAAACGGGGCTTAATGCATGTGCATCAAGCGTCGTCCAAGATTAGCCTGTGGAGTCCGCACAGGCTTATCAGAGACACATTCCGCCTAAACTTGATTTTCGCTAAGAAGAAACTTCCTCTATAGGAAAAATACAATAACCATGGAATATGTCGTACCTGATTAGCCTGTGTGGGCTTCAGTGTAATAAGATAAAATATGTTTGCTGCATGAATGTTCTAAAGCTACTAATAGTATCTAACATTCATGGCAGAAATTTAACTATTTTAAGGACTCACGCATTGATATGGATTGCTATTGCGACACTGCAGAAATTCACATTTTTAATTATATACGCTGTGGTTTCCTTGCTATTTCTATTGCAAACCACAATTTTTCAACTGACACATTACATAGTCTACATACTTGTGAATGATTCAACATGAGCCAATTTTGGTTAAATATTTCAGTGGCAAATAATAGCGCATTGCAGTATGATCATATCTACGATCTTCAAATCCTCTGACAAACTTCCTAGGACAAACAGACAAACAAAGTCATCTTGTCTATGCTTTATTCAGAGTGTTAAACAAGTTAAATAGTTATTAAATTGTGATATCAGTAGAAATGAAATTAATTTTTAAAAAGCCTGATTATGAATTTATCAATGTGCATGTTTCTTTTCTTCAGGATTCACGAGCATGATCTGGAGAATATCATCCCGTTCATCCTAATTGGTTCCCTGTTCATCCTTACTGGGCCCAGCTTGACACTCGCGACGTGGTACTTCCGCATATTCACTGGTGCCCGACTTGTGCATACGATCTCGTACCTGTTTGCCCTCCAACCTGCTCGTACAATCGCCCATGTTGTAGCTGTTGTTATATTGAATCTGATGGTAGTGAGCAATATAAAGTACTTCATGTGAAAACAATTAATGAGGCGATGTCCCTTTTTTGATTCGAAACCTTTTTTCACCATAAAATAAACACCCACGCGAAACCTACCCGCTGGATCCGGGTGCTCTGTTATTTAATTGGTCTGCTAAATATTATATTAACGTCAATATGTAGAATCATAAACTTTTTTATGCACAAAGAATGAGCATAATGACATAATTTTTTTTTTCGCAAATGCTTGCATGATGTCCATAGTTATTTCAAAATAAATGTTGCATGACTTGTTTTGCTGTTGGTTTATTATTATTGCTATTGATATTTGTCTCTATATCTGTATATCGGCCGGTTATCAAAACACTAACATAACGGCAATGCAGCAGTTCCATGCTTCACATTGTGTTCTGGACCATCGTTCCTCATAATTGCTATATAGCCTCAGGACAGTTCATAGACATGGAAATCACTAATTTATACGATACGTTCAAACTAACGATTTCTTTTATTATGCATACATAGTTGACACCAAGTTAACGAGGATCGCAATTTAAGGACCAACAAAATCTGACAGGAGTTTGTTATCACGATTTACAAGAAGAACAAGTACCTAACAAACAAAAAAGTAATGCGAATAACGACCTACCGCTGAAAATTATTCTTATGACATACAAATACATAATATTTACGTGTTCCTACGTGAAAGAGACGAACGTGTAGTTTGCAAGCGATAACTTAAAATTGGAGTTACCAGTTCAAAATATGGCACCTTATTTGTATAGGGAAATATATGCAATCCAGCTAGGGATGTGATTTTTGGAGAGAACGGTAAGAATCCGTTTCGCCTGAAGTTGTTTTTCACCGCAAACGAAACCAAATATAATGCACTTGCTCAGTTTAATATTCTGCATACGGTATATTTCAAAACGAAAGTTCGCTTGTGTGATTTTCAAAGTTTGTGAGGGCACTTCCGAGCCAGGGGCTACATAAAGTGTTGACCCCGAGTGTGTCCCAGCACTCCTACCTTATATACTTACTAGACTCACGAGAGTTAGACCGAATTTTGAATAAGCTTCAATTCCCAGCTATTTCGTTGTTACTGAAAGATTCTTCAATGTTGGCGTGGTCTTGTGCTGTGTGTGTGGGGGGGGGGGGTGCCGGAGTACCCGGAGGAAACCCCTTTTGTCCGGTACGGTGACCACCAACCAAACTCACATGCTGCCGTGGACGGGAATCGAACCCGGGCCGTATAGGTGAGCCGCTTGAATTACCCTGAACCAATAAGAACTGGGATTCCAACCTCCGCGCAGAGATTTTACTGGAACCAGCATGAGAGCATGGAACGACAACTCTGCGTGGAGATTGCTGGGCGCTGAAACATCAGCGATCACGTGGCTGAGCCTCATCAAATATATCGGGTGTAATCATTGTTTTTAAAAAATTGCAAAGCCTTTCCATTGGAGCAACATATATAGCTGAAACTCCGCCCTGATTTTATAGCGGAGTTATTAAACTCGAATCGTACGCTACGCACATTAGATGAGCTAGGAATTAATTGAGCAATGAAGCATTAACAATAGAACAGTTTAAACATATGCAAATTAAATGTATTTTTGAAAACAAATGCACGGATATGCCTTTTTATGGGTGCGATACGGACCATGAGCCCCGCCCAGTTGTTGTAGTGCTATTTTATTCAGTTCTATTCTTCTTAATATGTACAGAAATGTCATGCGGGATAAATTGTAGTGTTTTATTTTAACACGAAAGGTGCACCAGCGTACCTACCATATTTGATCAAAGTTGATATTTTATGCCCCTTGTTTAATCGACACTAGAAACATTATTGTGTTACATAATTTCCCATAATCATACGAAACGAACAAAACGAAACCCATACATTTCATGCATTTAAGGAAATCTTCAACTTGCATATGTAGGTTATAATCAAATTTCAGAGTTTTAAATCGCAAGAAATCTGCTCAGTTCATACCAAATGTAAATTAACATAATCAAAATAAGTTAATTTTAACTGTACAATGCACGCAGACAAAAACAGACACATTCATAAATTGTTGGTAATGATTGCTCTTCTGTAAGAACTCTTTTGGTTGAAATTAATCAAAATATTTCAATGCACGGTTTACTTGAACACAGTCCACAGAGAAACGCCATCATAAAAATTTGAAAACAACCATAACATACGTCTACTTGTATATCGATGTTGAATATGGATTTACTGATGTGTAGCCTGCGCAGAAAAGACGTAGCTCCACTACGACCTAGTCTGGATTCCTTCCCCTTTCACTACGTTTTCGCAGTAAAAGAGGCAGGGGACCAGACTACACTACGACCGAGTTGTGAACCCTGTTGGCTTCCAGCCTTGTGCAAACAGTCTATCGGGATTTTGTCCAAGACGATTCTGTTCTCTCGATCACAAAAGATAAAAGTCGAGGTTGCCTAATTAAAAATATGTTTACCCGAATCCAAACTCTCGTTTTTTGTACAAGCACTTCATACAATGTAAAATCTCCCACATGTATTGTATCGGTGTGGTTTTTATTATAATTGTTAGCATAAAGACCCATATGGTATTTGTAATATGACATATCACGCCATCTGCAAAATACTCATCTCTCCTTGGCTGTTTGACGTCACATGCTGGCCCCATATATTCTATATGGTGTCAGCAGACTATATGGGGCAGTAGAAACATTCAAAATGGCCGCCCGGAATCGTCGATTCAACAGCGCATTTGGATTTTCTACTGAATTTGATGAGCTGGAAAGTAGTTTGCGTGATGTAATAGTTAAAGTGTTAGTAACTGACCCGATACGGGAAATACGGTTCTGTGGAAAACCATATCGGGAAGAAGACTTGGGTTTCCACAGAACCGTATATCCCGTATCGGGTCAGTAACTATCCCTGTAACTATTAATATTGTCCACATTTATTATATACAACTAAAACAAAAATATCTACGTTTATACTGATGTGTAATAGAAATGTCTGCTTGTTTAATTGTTTGCCATATTTAGTACATGAAAAATGTGCGCCATTTAGTTTAATATCATCATTATCAAGCCCTTGACCGGTTTGTCTGTTGGGGTAAATGAGGGACGACGATACAGAAATCCTCCTCCAGCCGGGTCTGTTGTGTGCTGCTGAGAGTAATTCATCCCTGGGAAGGGATGTCCACTCTTTTACATTATCCACCTAGCTTTTCCTCTGACGGCCTCGACGTCGACCTCCCTCTAGCGTGCCTTGCAGAACAGTCTGGCACAGAGAGTCGTGCCTCGTGACGTGTCCAATCCAAGCCAGCTTTCGTCGTTTGACGGTCGCCAGTAGGGTCTCTTGTGTACCAACAAGTGCTGCAGTCATTTTCCGGACGTACTTGTTGTTCTTGTGCTCCGTATAGGAGATGCGGAGCAGTGTTCGGAGACATTTATGTTAAAATGCCTGTATTCTGCGTTCTGTGTCCGCGTGAAGCGTCCATGTATCGCAGCCGTAGAGAAGGATGGAGACTACAAGGGACTTTTAGAGCCTGTACTTGGTGGGGAAGCTGATGTAACTGCTTGTCTACAACCTGCTCAGTCTGGCCATTGCTGTGGTCGCCATGGCAATTCTTATTCGGACCTCAGCGGTACTGGTACCATACTTGGACAGGGTTGAGCCCAAGTACTCGAACCTGGTCACTTCTTCTAGCTTCTCGCCGTTCAAGGTGATGTATGCAATTGTGTTGGCCGTGCTGTGCACCATGATCGTTGACTTCTCCTTGCTGACCTCCATCCCGTATGCTCTTACTCTTTCATAGTGTCTGTTGGTGAGATTTTGAAGTTCACTGCTGGTGCCACCCATGATGTCAATGTCATCAGCGAATCTCAAGTTGGAGAAGGGTCTTCCACCGATGGAGATAGAGGTGTGGTGGTCATGGAGAGTCTCCTGCATTATCCTCTCAAGGAAAAGGTTGAACAGGAGGGGAGAGAACAGACATCCCTGACGGACGCCCACTGATGTCCTGAAGAAGTGCCCCTGCTGTCCGTTAACAATACTGCACTGCTAACGTTTCCATAGTTCTTGAATGACTTGCACCAGCCCTTTGTCAATGTTGAATATTCTAATACTAGTAACATGCCATAGGCCATCATGCCACACGCGGTCGAAAGCTTTCTTAAAGTCAATGAAGTAGTGGAAGAGCTCACGTTGGAATTGTAGATGTTTCTCAATTATGATTCTGCAGTTGTTGAAGATCAGTTCCAATGTGCTACGCCCAGCTCTGAATCTAGCCTGCTCTTCGTATAGTTTAATATATAAGGGTGTTATTATTATTATTAGCATAATGATACATATGATATTTGTTATATGATCCATTATCCACATTTATTCTATACAAGTGAAAAATATATTTTTATACATGTGATGGTGGGAAATAGACATGTCTGATCGTTAAATTTGCTGCCATATGTACTATATGCAAATGTTGTCTTATAATATTACAAAATATAATCAGCATATTAATCCACATGGTACGCTTATAATAATCCACTTTCCAGTTGTGTTTATTTTTCCACAAATATTATTAGCCTACTAACATATTGCCACCCTGCCACAATAATATTTTGTAATAATCCGATTGTGTCAAACCACTGTTATGTATTATATTAGATATTATATCATACTCACTACTTTTTAAAGAATATCAGTTTCTTTTCACGTGAACTTTTTATAATTTAACATTATTGGGACTGACGATGTGCTATTTAAGTCGTAATAAATTTCATTTCTGTTCTGATGATCGGGCTATTGTCCAAGAGGATTCCGTTCTCTTCTCCTCTGCATGGTTTTGGACAAGACCTGTATTTGTGAAACACAATGCCCCCTACTGCTCTTTGAAGCCACACAACGGCTATTTTAGAGAAAATTGTAAGGTCCATGGCCAATAACGTCGCCACAAATCAATTGACCGTTACGACACTCACTTTTCATCTGTAAGTAATAAAAGTAGGCCCACATTCCCAAAATCAGCCAAATATCTGAAAGCGTTTCGTAAAAAACTAACGGAAAACGGTAAGCATAGAGAAAACTTTTAAGTCCAAGGCACATTACATCGCCAAACATCAATGGACCGGAAAGTAACTCACACTTCATCTGTAAGTCATGTAGGTAGACTCACATATCAACAAATCAGCTCAGTGTCAGAAAAAGTGTTGCATAAAAAACTCCGGAAAACTGTTATAATAGAGAAATTTCTATGTCCAAGGCCCATAACTTAGCAAACGAAAATCAATTGACCGGAACGAAACTGACACGTCATCAATATGTCATGTAGGTAAACTAACATTCCAAAAATGAGCTCAATATATCAAAGCGTTGCGTAAAAAAAACTCCGGAAAACGGAGAAAATATCGAAGTCAAAGACCCATAACTTCGCCAAAAATAATCAACCGTAACGAAACTCACACTTCATCTGTAGGTAATATACGTTTAATCAGATACAAAAAATAGCCAAATATCTGAAAGCGTTGCGTAAAAAGCTCCGAAAAACGGAATGCCGGACGGACACACGGCCGGACGGACGAACAGTACGTGCGACTGCTATATGCCATCCTACCGGGGCATCAAAATATCATATAAGCCCATAATCCTTACACAAGGCCTTTTATGGGCTTAAATACAGCTACATGGGACTCTTAACGTGATTAAATACGTGCTAGTCTGGCACGGTTTTAACATTCCAAAAACGCTCAGGACGAGGAAATTATTTCGAACCATTGACTGTTGTTTTGAAGTGTTATCAACTTAATCCAAGGAAGTCAAGACGCACTCTTGTCAATGTGAAGTATCGATGAAAGGAAACTACCAATTGAGCGTATAGTCGGCGTATTGTATTATATTCAACCAGAATTATGTGGATTATGCGCCGACCAACGTAGATCCGAAGATTATGTACTGAGGGCGTCGACCCAGTACAAATTATTAATATAAGGACTGGTTAGAATGTCTTATTGCAACAACAACAATACCACTACTTCTTCTACTACTACTTATAATAATAATACTCATCGTTATTTTTATGATTAATATTATTTTTACTATAATTATTACCAATCAAAATACGTCGAATATATGAAATAATTAAGATATTGGAGAATGCGTTGTTTAAGTCTTTGGCATGCAATGACAAGTACAATTTTTTTAATCGTCATTCCATAATTACGTGCATTATGTAATAATATTTCACGTACGTTATCTCCTTATTTATTAAGCATTATTGAGTTCCCTTTAAGCGCCCCATACGTGAATGTTTAAACAAGGATTGTCACTCTTACAGCATTGTCGTTACATGCCGGTTCATAGATAACATCTACCGGTTTGGGACAGTTTTATTTAGTGAACAGCGTACATTAACACGGAACTACTGTTAACATACATTGTTTACAAATAAGGATAACGTGAACGTAAGTATAATTTATGTTTTTTAAATGAATACTTATAAACAAAATAAAATTGTGAGACCGGTTTATTCTCGATTCAAAAATGTGTATCGATTTCACGATTTCTCACCTGTGAATTGTACAGGTAGATTCTGCTATTAATGTCCAGTGCATGTTTCAACAGTACTGTACAAATATGCATGTACAAAAGCTGTTCAACATTAAACATTTCATACTACATGTGTATTGTTTTATGCTTAATATTATATCGTGTATTATACTAACTACACATCCTGATTTATTCAGTTTAAAGCATAACTTAATTTCTAAGCTACTAGCGACAAGCGTGAAATGCCTAAATTCCTTACGTGTTTGTAATACCGCATAAATATAAAGCTACGTCTGTTGTTACACGTCAGATAACATCGTATCGCGAGTTAAAATCTTGAAACGGCTATACATCTTAAGTTTTTAAGTGTCAACGAATGTATTTGCTGTTGAAACTTAAATGTAAACAACGTGATTTCGTCGAAACCTACTCATGTGTGTATACGTACCGGTTTTGGCAAAAAAAGCAAAGAATATAATCAGGAAATAAAAGGTTTGCTATTTGTGCTTCAAATATATTTTAAACATACGTCTATTAAACAAAGACGTTTGTAAATGGTGCATCTTAACTTGGTGAATGAACTTTATAAGAACGAAAATTAAAGCCGCAAGTTAAACGTGTGTTCAATGAAAATATATCGGAATCGAATTTGAAATTTATGTTAATAAGTTACATATTGACTGTTGATTTACGGGCTGTAACCTTAAGGTTAACGCCCATCCGTTCGCAATAAGGATCCAGCGATAACTCAATATGTACTAAAGATATATAGATAACTTGGTGAATGAACTTCTTAAGAACGAAAATTAAAGCCGCAAGTTAAACGTGTGTTCAATGAAATATCGGAATCGAATTTGCGATTAATGTTAATAAGTTCCATATTGACTGTTGATTTACGAACTGTAACCCGTCCGTCCGCAGTAAGGATCCAGCGATAACTCAATATATACTAAAGATATTTTGATTCAACTGAAGATGCTAATGGGCGGCAATTGGATGCTTATTCGCCAACTTTTACTGAAGGTCTAAGCTAGTTCAATGTCATTTCAATAGAACAAAACACAAAAAGTTCGAACAATACAAGATGTCATCATGACACTTACATAAACAATTACATTAAAATTGATGTTCTGCTGTTCTGCATGCATTTTACTTTCTTTGGAGGCCATGCAAAAGTTACTTCGAATAACACTAAATACAGTGGATAATTTTAAAAAAGAACACCGGGGTCCAACCTCTGTCGAATATTAAAAAGACTGATGTGGCCAATGGACATGGAAGACAATTACGAAACGTTTATACATGTACATAAACAGGACTATTTCAAAGAAGCGCACACTTAACTGAAAGGGGTTTTCACTCGTAAGGGTGTTTAGTGTGGCTTTCAATACTGCCAAATACTGTCAGATCCTTGTTTTATGCATATCAACAAGAAAACGTGATTTCAACACAGGCAAATTCATATAATTAACGAACGGTATTGATAACACGTCAATTTTTGACATTTCCACTTTGTGTGCTTTATCGTATCAATACTGAAAACAACCCGGGGATATTTTACTTAGCAACTTAAATGTCATCAAAATACCATATGAAATAAAACATGTCACTTACGATACATCACGACGCGGTTGTCTTGCAAAATCCACTGATTGCGCCGTGGTTATTGACTTCTTGGTTATGATTTATCGTTTGCTGCCATCATTCCACAACAACTCTTATACCATTTCCATAAAGCTCTGACAAAAATCGTATAATTCTACTGTTACAACTACTACTACTGCTACTGCTACTGCTGCTACTACTACTGCTTCAACGATTACTTCTGTTGCTGCTAATACTAATACTGCTGCTGCTGCTTCTGCTACTTCTGCAACTACTAATACTAAAACTACTACTATTGCTACTAGTGTTACTTCTACCACTACTGCTTAAACTGCGACTATTAAGGGATTCATTTAATGATCGCAAATTCGCAATCATTCCAAATTAGCAATTTATGTTTACATATCGTTTTCAGGTGACTGTATCATAAAGCACAAGATGGCCAACAGACCAGTTGGATACGGACTCACGTCTGAAGTTCACAGAAGGGTGAGGGTCCCAGTAAACATTACCTTTGAGCCGCTCTCTGGGAAAACGGGTTTTAATGCCCATGCTTTGAATCCCATTTTCTAGTAAATATTGCCTTTGTCCGTATTCACAAAATACTTAGAATTATGTAAAGTAACAGTCTTTTGTCCGTATAATTCCATAAGTCGTTTATTTCCCTTTCAATTTTAAATGTTTAAATGCTTAATGTTTGTTTGTTGAATGTTGCTGGAGATGGTTCGTATTTCACTATTGTTAAGTCATAAAATATGGACTTAAGATAGATCAGCGTAGTTAAAGACATGATTCTGTTATAGATTTGTGAATACCAGCAAAAGGCATTGGTATCCATTCGTGTATTTTTTTTCATGTTGAAAATCAAGGAATAATTATTCAGAACATTCAAAAGTTTCCAGGGATTTTTATAACGTATTGATTTATTGAGTTGTTTACGCAACTTTAACTACAATGGTACAAACGCTTCTAGAAAGTACATGGATCTTTATGTCACATTAACAAGTTTTTCAAGAAAACGGGGCATTCGGTAAAGCGTGAACGTCAGCTTTGAATTTCGTACCAATAGTTTGATATGATCGCTTTATCGCTTAAATCAATTGCAGAGAATCAATTCGTATACTGTTGTCAGGCAATATACCAGGAGAGCCCCATATAAAGCAGTCGGGGAACGATCATGTTATCACTGCCTTTTATTTTCGATTTAATTTATATATCATTAAGCTATCTGTAGTTGAATTTTCTATTTTTCGTATTAATATGCGATCGAACAAAACATCCAAAGAAATATAAGCACCATTCATAATTATGATAAGGCTTAAACATATTAAAAACACATCAATCAATAGAATTTTTAATGTGTTTTAATTGAGTGCTGAATATGTGTTCGTGTAAATCAATGGTTTGTTCAAGTCTAAATTAACATAACGACCACATTTATTTATCTATTTAATTTCCGCTTTAAGTTAATACTTTGCTCGTCGTAGCATGTCAAGCAGGAAGTGAATGAAGATGCTATCGCTGTGTCATTTGAAAAACATCTTGATCATTACCACAGTGGTTCTCAAGATAACGACAGTCAGCAAGCAAGGCATAATTGATACCAAATACTTATTTCCTGAATATTTACTTGTTTGTTTTTTGTAAATCTTTAAAGAGTTTTACCAGCAGTTAAAGAGGCATTTAAAAATGTAGATAACTTTTTATGTCGCGCCGGGACTTGACATCACTATTGCTGTATTTCTAAAGAAACAAACATCAGAGTGTCGTTTTTCTCAAAACAGACCATCATACAAGTATAATCGACATCAATACAATTTCCATTCTTTTTTAGCGAGGCTTTTTTCGGAGAAAACCCGAGCTATTGTCATAGCCAGCTCGTCGTCCACCGTTCGACGTCCGCCGGCCGCCGTAGGCGTCGTGCTAAAACCTTAACATTGTCCATAACTTTTTAAATATTGAAGATAGCACCTTGAGATTTGGCATGCATGTGTATCTCATGGACCTGCACATTTTGAGTGGTAAAATTTCAAGGTGAACATCATCCTTCAAGGTCTAGGGTGCAAAAAACAAAGTCAATGGAAGTAATAAGCTTTAAAAGGACATAGTTATCTGACCTGCCCACATATATATTTTTGTTAAATAAATCAAAGCGACGCAGTAGGCGGCATTGTGTTTCTGACAAACACATTGTGGTAAAAGGTCAAGGTCAAGGTAATCCTTTACGGTCTACGGTAAAAAATACAGCTTTAAGGGAAGTAATAAGCTTTAAAAAGGGAGAAAATTATTCAATATTGAACATAGCCACTTTATATATTTGGCATGCATGTGTATCTCATGGAGCTGCACATTTTGAGTGGTGAATCTACAGTCACGGTAGTGGCTTTTAATTATTTGCTACTAAAAATAGAGATTTGTTACAGAGAATTATTTTCAAGGGAAGTTATTTATATAATTATAAATCTCATATTATATATATCCTTACCAAGAATTGAAGTTCTTTTCACAGTTACTGTACAGATTTATTATTTTAATTATTTATAACCCAAATGATTGCTTTGTCAAAGTTTTTTTTTAAATGATATAATTATAATTTCTTTGATGTTCATTACATACCTGTGGACTTATGTCCATAGATACATGATCAACTCTGGCTATGATCTCTTTTAAACCATAGGCCTTGGTTGTCAGTGATGTCTGACATGGTCATAATTGACTGTGAGACCCTCCCCACCCCCCACCCCCCACCCTGGTTGGAGTGGACAAAATTCAAGGGAAGTCATAACCTTTAAAGGGAGATGATTTCTATACCTGTCAAATGATAAATAGAAATTTTATTTCAATGCGGCGCAGTAGGGGGTATTGTGTTTCTGACAAACACATCTCTTGTTGGGTCACTAGGTCAAAGGTCAAGGTCAATGCTTTCGCAGCCGAGCGTGGCACCCGTTATGCGGTGCTCTTGTTTAAATAGACCGAGTCGTGTTTTAATTACGTACATAAGCGCCGTAATACCAAATTCTGTGAATAATATTTTAATGTGTAGCGTAAAGAGCTAGTTATGCTATTTATTATTTTTAGCTCATCTATTTTTTGAAAAAAAATTATGAGCTATTGTCATCACCTTGGCGTCGGCGTCGGCGTCCGGTTAAGTTTTGCGTTTAGGTCCACTTTTCTCAGAAAGTATCAATGCAATTGCATTCAAACTTGGTACACTTACTTACTATCATGAGGGGACTGGACAGGCAAAGTTAGATAACTCTGGCGTGCATTTTGACTGAAATATGTGCCCTTTTTATACTTAGAAAATTGACAATTTTGGTTAAGTTTTGCGTTTAGGTCCACTTTTTTCAGAAAGTATCAATGCTATTGCATTCAAACTTGGTACACTTACTTACTATCATGAGGGGACTGTGCAGGCAAAGTAATGTAACTCTGACTGGCATTTTGACAGAATTATGTGCCCTTTTTATACTTAGAAAATTGAAAACTTTGGTTAAGTTTTGTGTTTAGGTCCATTTTATTCCTTAAGTATCAAAGCTATTGCTTTCGTACTTGCAACACTTACTAACTAACATAAGGGGACTGTGCAGGCAAAGTAATGTAACTCTGACTGGCATTTTGACAGAATTATGTGCCCTTTTTATACTTAGAAAATTGAAAACTTTGGTTAAGTTTTGTGTTTAGGTCCATTTTATTCCTTAAGTATCAAAGCTATTGCTTTCGTACTTGCAACACTTACTAACTAACATAAGGGGACTGTGCAGGCAAAGTAATGTAACTCTGACTGGCATTTTGACAGAATTATGTGCCCTTTTTATACTTAGAAAATAGAAAATTTTGTTAAGTTTTGTGTTTAGGTCCACTTTATTCCTACAGTATCAAAGCTATTGCTTTCATACTTGCAACACTTATTAACTATCATAAGGGGACTGTGCAGGCAAAGTTATGTAACTCTGACTGGCATTTGGACGGAATTATGGGCCCTTTATACTTAGAAAATTGAAAATTTGGTTAAGTTTTGTGTTTTGGTCCACTTTACCCCTAAATTATCATAGATATTGCTTTCATACTTGGAACACTCGCAAACTATCATAAGGGTACAGTAAAAGGATAAGTTGCATAACTCTGGATGTCATTTTTATGGAATTATGGCCCTTTTTTGACTTAGTAACTTTGAATATATGGTTAAATTTTGTGTTTCGATCCACTTTACTTCTAAAGTATCAAGGCTATTGCTTCCAAACTTCAAATACTTTCATGCTATCATGAGGTTACTGTACCTGGCAAGTTGAATTTTACCTTGACCTTTGAATGACCTTGACTCTCAAGATCAAATTATTAAATTTTGCTAAAATTGCCATAACTTCTTTATTTATGATTAGATTTGATTAATACTTTGACAAAACTACTCTTTCCTGACATACCACAATAGACTCCACCCAAACCCTCCCCCGTGCCCCCCCTCCCCCCCGAATACCCCCCCCTCCTTTTTTTTTTTTTTTTTTAAGATCATCTCACAAATTACCACCACACCCTCACACTATACCCCCCCTCCACCTCCCCCCCCACCTCACCCCCCCCATTTTTTTTTTAAGATCATCTCACAAATTACCACCACACCCTCACACTATACCCCCCCCCCTCCACCTCCCCCCCCCACCTCACCCCCTCCCCATTTTTTTTTTTTTAAGATCATCTCACAAATTACCACCACACCCTTACACTATACCCCCCCCCACCTCACCCCCCCCCCAAATTATTTTTTTTGAAACTTAAAAAACACAAATATTTATTTTTATTATTTTATGTTTGAAATACCGTCCAACCATCGCACCAAAGAATCCCCCCCACCCTCCCCCCCCCACCCCCCCCACCCCCCCCCCCCACCCTCCCCCCCCGGATTTTTTTTTTCATTTTTTTCACATTTTTGGAAGATAATGTAATAAATGTCCACACCCCCACACTATACACCCCTCTTCACTCCACCCCTCCCTCCTTTGTGATTGAAAATGAGAGTCCCTTCACCTTTAAAAAGAAAATAGATGAGCGGTCTGCACCCGCAAGGCGGTGCTCTTGTTTAAAGTTTACATCACATACGGATGGTATTTCTTCCTTTTACTTTATAAACAGCGCAACCAGTTAAGATGAGTGCCTTTGAATTACAATTAGCATTTATCACACAAACAGATAAACAATAAAACGTTAGTTTAATGGACATAGACAATATTCAATTTTACTTTAAATTTATGAGAAAAAAAAGGAACGCGCTGTGTGAAAACAGGGTTTATGCATTTACGTAATGCCTCGTCCTAGATTTGTCTGTGCAGTGCACACAGGCATATCAGGGAATCCACTTTCCGCTTTAAGTGGATTTTCGCTTAGAAGAAACTTCAAACGGAAAATTCCATAAAAGCGTACAGAGTCGTCCCTGATTAGCAGACTGCATCGGCTAATCGGAGATGGTACATGCAGTAAGCCCCGTTTTCCGAGAACGAGGCTCATTATTTTGTTTTCTTTACTAACAAACCAGTTTTCGACCCGAATTTGTCTTGAAAAAAACAATCATTGAACTGGTCTACTTTCAGATCAACCTGAAGTACAGCCTGGAGTTGGAGCAGGAGGCGAGGCAGTGGATCGAGGAGGTGCTGGGAAAGCCTCTCGTGGCGGTAAGATGCGCTCACTTAGATGATGCACATGAAATGACATAAAGCTCTGGAAAAACTGGGCTTTATGAAGGCCGCACAGGGTAATCAGGGACGACACTTTCCGCTTTTGTTGAATTTTTCGGTCAAAGGAAGTCTCTTCGAAACGAAAATCCAGTCTAGGCGGAAATTGTCGTTGCTGATTTATCTGGGACGACACTTTATGCACATGCATTAAGTCCTCTTTTCCCAGAGCGAGCTAAATTAGAATTCACTCATCTTTCATCCTGTAAAGATTATTTTTAATGGGTGTATGGTATCAATCGTCGAGACACATGAAATCCGCACAAGCACACTGATTAGGGTTTACTAGTGAAAATATTGTCATTGCTAGTCAAAACTGTAAGGTCAGCAAATTTGTTTTCGCATGGAAAATGATAGTTACATTAATTTTTTTGGGGGAGGGGGGGGGGGGGGGGAGCAGGTGGGTATATCTCCGCGTACTTTAGTAAACAATAAATGCAAATATATGGGGTTACGGGTTCAACTTTTGATATAAAGGGTAGATCGTTAAATTTACACGCAAGATGCAAATGAAAACACAATACAGCTTAACAATGTGTTGAAAATATTTTCGTCATAATAACCACTACTAGTTTACGATTTAATAATTTGTATTCGAATACAACAATGACATGTTAGACTGTTCTATTATATAAGACTCCACGTGAACATATGAGTCGCGTTCTGAGAAAACTGGGCTTAATGCATGTGCGTAAAGTGTCGTCCCAGATTAGCCTGTGCAGTCCGCACAGGCTAATCAGGGACGACACCTTCCGCCTAAATTGGATTTTTGCTAAGAAAAGACTTCATTTAAACGAAAAATGTCATAAAAGCGGAAAGTGTCGTCCCTTATTAGCCTGTGCGGACTGCACAGGCTAATCTGGGACGACACTTTACGCACATGCGTTATGCCCAGTTTTCTCAGAACGCGACTGATTTTATTATGTCTGTTCCAGGGTGCAGATCCACACACGCCGCTGGGCGAGGAACGCTTTCAGGCGGCATTGAAAGACGGGGTATTATTGTGCGAGTAAGTAGGCCGTATATGCTGGGTTTGTTGTATATATCACACATAGCTTTTATGTGCATGTAAATGTTATCATTATAATGTGTAATCTAAATGCAAAGCGCAGCTTAACCAACCATTTATATAAGCGGCATCGAAACAGGACTTTTTCTAGCACATCTTGGTCACTGTTTGATTGAATTACTTGTTCTTGTTTTAATTATCTTTTCAAATGAAATACTGCAATAACTGAAATTAGACCCGGTGATTTACGAATTAAAGCGGAATGAATAAAAAAAAAAGCAGTTTTGTTAGAGATGAGAAGTTTTACTTTCATTCATTAGATTCGTTTTTCTATTAGCATGTACACACTGTAAGTGTTATGTAAATTTGTCCAGGATGATATTATTTTGTGCATTTCGTATGTTGTTCTCTTTAAAATTAGTTTACAGTTTTTTTTATTAAAGCATTCAAATACTTTGTTAAATAGTATTACTTAGTATAAAAAATATCGTTAACTAAAATTTCAATGTGATTCAATTAAAGAAAACATGGTTTACATGTGAATCAATGAAATATAAAAAGAAATGCTGATTAATCAGTTATTCAGGTGTGTTTGAAATTGGCAGTCAATCCTCTGGTTAGTTAAGACAGCTTTAAACACGTGGAACGAATGCATTTAACCAGTAGTTCTACCCACGTGGAATAAGTCCGTGTTTGTATACAAACGTAGATAACAGGCATTGTGACTTCCAATTGATAACCTATACAGCTCTATTCATGTTCTGAAGTGAATACATCGTTTAATTGGAAATAAGACTGGTATTTTTTTAATTCACTCGGTCGTTTTGCAGCAATGTGACTGTCTTGAGTAAATTACCAGATTGTATTTGAGTTTACTTTCATTTGAAACCGATACGTTTGAACATCGAATCAATTTACATAGATTATCTGGTCAAGTCATCTCAAGTTTCCTTTTTTTGTTCACATGTAAATGGATACAGATTAATTTTGTAGTAAAACAAGTATTTATAAGTGTGTTCTTTTGTGAGGGTTTCTGACATCTCATTTTAAAACATTGGTTCATGGGAGGGATAAATTTCGTTAAAACTTTTGATTTGGTTTTTCTTCATTCAATGTTGTACAATATGGTAAAACTATATATCATTTTAAAGGTAAAGACGGATTGCATAACATAAACACATTTTTGACATTCAATATTTTTTTGCTTTATTCATATTTTTGTTTAAAACCAATACATTTGTACACTAATTTACAAAATCTCAATCTAAAGTTAGGAAGGATATGCACTACCGTAAGTTGAATAAATACAAAGCTATATACATATACAAGGTCAAGTTAGCAACATTTCACAGAAAATTATTGTCAGAAACAACAAATGAGTTATTATTCAACTGCATTTTTTGGATAATTTTCCTAAACAAAATTATAAAAATAACTAAACTGAACTACTTTTTATAAATCCAGGTATGGTGGATAATAAGAGTCACCATTCTATTTCAAGGGCTTAACAATTTTGCTATAACCAAATGGAAAATTTTAAACCATCTCAAATTGAAAGAAATTGCAGACGACATATAAAATTGTAAATAAATATAAAGAAATAGGTTTGGCTGGGTAGAAATCATTGTGATAAAAGGAGATATTGCTCATCAATAACAAGATTTTATGAGTTTTGTGCAGACGACTCTAGAAATCATAGTTTAACATAGAAATACACAGCTAGGTATCATGGTTTTTTCTTTCTTCCTTCCTGAACAACTACTGTCCTTGTACCGTTTTGATTAATGTGTTCCTTTTGGCAAACTGAATCTTTTTATACATTTGTATATCGATTCCTTCTACCCATTTTGAAAGCATGGCACTCGCTGTGGTCCGTAGAAAAAAACGTGCATTACAAATCGGTCGAAATCACGTGAAGTAGTAAGAAAACCTGGTATGTGTATACACATACCTGAGAAAACACATCGTTATTTTGACAGTTGGTTGCGACTATTAAAACAACTGTTAACATTAATCAGGAAGAGATCGCGCTTAATAACAGAAATGATCACACAGAGACATAATCACTAACCCCATTTCAAATATTTTCCAGCTGAAAATTTTCCACACACGTCTTTTTTTGTGTATTTGTATTGTTTTTCTGGAGCCGAAGTGCATCTCACATAATATCCATCCGACTTCCGTTGTTTTCACTTTCGTTATTAAAAACTTCGTTTAAACAAAATATTTTTACATTTAGGTTGTTGAAGCGAATTGTGTGATTCGACAACAATTGAAAACATTGGCGAAATGCTTCTTACAAAGTTATTTTTTTTTGAGTGTTTATGAGGTCTGATCATGCAGTTTGCACACATCAACGGAAAGATTACAATCCAATGCATTTGTCATCGTCAACCGTTTGGAATGTCAATTAGGCGATGAGTGAGTTTTTAGCATGTTTCTTTCAATTTTATTAATCTAAAAATAGCTGCCCCCATCGTCATGAAATGACATGTGTTCGAGTTTTGATATTTCTAGATATGTATTTTTTTTTACTATTTAAGCGTAACTTGCCCTCATCAATGTCGATATCATTAACTAGTTATATAATTTTCCGCCGAAATACGTTGAATAAACATCATTCAGATTTTTGAAAATAATGTCTATTTTTGTGTTAAAATCGCTTTGTATTTTGATTGATTTTGTCGATGGTATGAGATTTTGCTGCACAAAATTGGTAGCAGTTTGAAGGTAAACCATCCTTTTAAGCAAATATGTAAACATTTTCAATGCGGCACTCTTCGTTTAGTCAAATTTGAGTTCAATGCTAGGGGTCCCACATTTTTCAAAGTGAAGCCTCTACATGAACCATAAAACCGTAATTGAATCAAGAATTGTTTAACTGTTGAAATAGCTAAAATGGTTATTTTCATATAGAGTGTTATTGGCAAATGTTTTCATTAAGTTTAACCCCACGACGAAATATGCGCTAAATATCTTACGATATACTGAAAACAGTATTATAGGACTAAAAAAGAATCGTAAGTAGACATCTATGAAGACTATGAAGTATCAATGAACCACCGACAATTTTCCCACACAATATATGGTGTATACATAAGTTACCACTTTTGTCAATTACTGTGAATACAGCAGTTCGGCTTTCATTACAATGACTGAATCAGAGCGTAAAGTTTGACCGTGCCACACACATTTTATGGGATGAACTTTATTGTACACAAGCTGACCCACCGTTGTATGGAACGTATGTCTTTATATTGTTTGAAGTATCGAGTCGGTTATAACTCCGCTACCGGTTTAACTATACTAAAGGTACTTGTGTACAGTTTGGCCAAACGGCAATTTTCTAAATAATACAATGGATTAAAAAAATGTATGCATTATATTCAGCAGTGTCCGCTCTCTAATTCAAATAGTTTTCATCCGATCTTCACCAAACTTGGTCAGAAGTTGTGTCTAGACAATATCTAGGTCAAGTTCGAATATGGGTCATGCTGGGTCAAAAACTAGGTCACGGGGTCACTTAGTGCATTTCAAGGATTAAGCATGGTGTCCGCTCTCTAATTGAAGTAGTTTTCACCCGATTTTCACCAAATTTGGTCAGAAGTTGAGTCTAGATGATATGTAGGTCAAGTTTAAATATGGGTCATGCCGGGTCAAAAACTAGGTCACGAGGTCACTTAGTGCGTTTCAAGCATTTAGCAAGGTGTCCGCTCTCTAATTGAAGTAGTTTTCATCCGATCTTCACCTAATTTGGTCAGAAGTTTTGTCTAGATGATATGTAGGTCAAGTTCGAATATGGGTCATGCCGGGTTAAAAACGAGGTCACGAGGTTACTTAGTGCATTTCAAGCATTAAGCATGGTGTCCGCTCTCTAATTGAAGTAGTTTTCATCCGATCTTCACCTAATTTGGTCAGAAGTTGTGTCTAGATGATATGTAGGTCAAGTTCAAATATGGGTCATGCAGGATCAAAAACGAGGTCATGAGGTCACTTAGTGCATTTCAAGCATTAAGCATGATGTCCGCTCTCTAATTGAAGTAGTTTTCATCCGATCTTCACCTAATTTGGTCAGAAGTTTTGTCTAGATGATATGTAGGTCAAGTTCGAATATGGGTCATGCCGGGTTAAAAACGAGGTCACGAGGTTACTTAGTGCATTTCAAGCATTTAGCATGGTGTCCGCTCTCTAATTGAAGTAGTTTTCATCCGATCTTCACCTAATTTGGCCATCAGTTGTGTCTAGATGATATGTAGGTCAAGTTCAAATATGGGTCCTGCTGGGTCAAAAACGAGGTCACGATGTCACTTAGTGCATTTCAAGCATTTAGCATGGTGTCCGCTCTCTAATTGAAGTAGTTTTCATCTGATCTTTACCGAATTTAGTCAGATATACGTCTTAATGATATCTAGGTCAAGTTCAAATATGGGTCATGCCGGGTCAATAAC